>NC_000078.6:57586299-57693799 GCF_000001635.26 Mus musculus | reverse complement strand
ACAGTGGAGAAACAGGCTTGGAATAAAATTAATAAGTGAGTGGATAAAACAAATCATAAGAGTGGTATAAAAAGAGGACAGTTTGACATTCATATGGAAAGGAAGCATTCTTTCTATCCCTATTAATGGTCACAGAAACATAACCTGAATTTCTATACTTTAGAGGACAAAAAAAAAAAAAAATCAGCTACCACTGAAGACATTGCCATATAGAGCAGCACTACACAAACCTAGAAATATGAACCCAAACATGTTGTGGATAGCCCTGGTGCTGCTTGTGTTTTTGATGTTAATTCCACTTTCCTAGGAGGGGTTGCCTGGAATGAGGAATGAGTCACTTACTAAGGTGATTTCTTGTGAACCTTCCCCTAATGAATAAAGGAACCAATCACTGGGTTAGGATGTGGGACTTCCAGATTGGACAGAGGAAGAGAGGAGGCAGGAGATAGATAGGGGCTTTTGGACAGGGTCAGCAAGAGGACAAGATGTAGCTACGAGTGTCTCCTGGTTTAGATGGGAAATCCTAGTGGATTCGCCACCAGAGGATTTAGATTTAATATGGCTTACAAGATTAGGATTCTAGTGGTTGTGCCCAGTGATTGAGTTACCATTGTTTCTAAACTAAGTTTGTGTGGTGTTTTCCTTTCTACTGCAGCTAGACTGGGTTCCAGAGAGAAAGGTACAGTGACAAAGTGTGGGTTTGCCAGAAGTGCACCACAAAAGACCATGAGAGTTTTGAAGCATGGGGCTGGCATGGTAACGACCCACCAGTGGGAACTTAGTGAGCTGGGTGGAGAGATTTCGGAGCTCTGAGTGAGAGAGTCTCCACGAAACGAGAACAAGCTGGCCATTGCCTGGCCAGCCAGCCCGTCAGTGCTTTGCTGGCAATAGCACCTTTTTTTTTTTTTTAAATATTTCCCGCAACACAAACAACCAGCACTGCTATCAATAAGATGGCAGTGTGCTGCTATTAGAATTTATGTATACATGGAAATAGTTTAACAAACTAATTTATACATAGAAATAAATGGAACCAAAATAGCACAAACTATTTGAAGAAAATAGTGTGTAGAGTCAAGAGAAAATCCAACAAGATAAAGTTTATTTAAACAAATTAGAGAATTTCTGTGGAACTTTGGGGCTATTGGTTCTTAAGCTGACCTTGTTCTGGTCACACAACTAATGAACTAGTGCCATGTTCACATTACTATACTTAGTTGTGTCAATGGTCCAGATTGGTATTGCTTTTCTCAGTCCTGTGATCTGATACTTGAGAAAGCACTATAAGAGGGGAAGAGGTATTTTTGACTAGTATTTTGAAGACATAACAGTCAATCATGATGGAGAACACACAGCAGTAGACTGCCCCAGGGTAATGAGAGCTTAAGACTGGAATATCTCTCACCTCAACAGACCAGTAGCAGAGACCTGACAAGAAGTGGGGTTAGGACATAAAATACCAAGAACCATATAGTGATGTACTATCTCCAGAAAGGTTTCGCCTCATTGAGATTCCACAGTCTCCCAAAATAGCATCGCCAACTGGGGACCAAGAGTCCAAATATACAAGCTGATGGGAGACATTTTACATTTAAACCACAACATTCCATCCTCAGCAACACACACCCAACCCAGCTCATAATACAAAATACATTCAGTCTGACTTCAAAACTCCCTACTTTCTTATATTTCCAATATTATCCAAAACCTGCTGTTGGCTGATAGTTACCAAGTACTTGATAAAGCAACTTTAAAAGGGATTTCTTTTGCATTCGATTGAGAAAATTCAGTCTATCTTGTGGGGAAAACACGGTGGCTGACTGCACCATGGGAAGAATACATTAGTCAGGATTTATAACTTGGTAGACAAGGAAGTAGCAACAGTGCAAGGCCACACTATAAAATTCCAGCTCTCTACTTCCTCTGATCTACAGCACCCCAAAGAGTGCTACTAGCAGGGCACTAAGTAAGTCTTTGGAGGAGTGGGCATTGTGCATATAAACCTTAACAATATTTATGGACCAAGTAAACTTCATTGGGACCCATAGACGTTCAATTTCTGGATTTATATGCTTTTCTGGGGTTAGGTTTTAGCTTAGATTAAGAAAGGAAGCTGACTGTATTCCCCTGCCTAACTGAACTTCCTGGTTGGGCCTCAGTCAGAGAGGATGCACTTAGTCCTACTGGGAATGCATATCCTAGGGCAGGGTGGTACCCAAGGTGGGTGCTTCCCTTTCTCTCCGAGAGAAGTGGGGAGAGGATAATGGGGGAGGAATTTGTAAGGATGGGACTGGGAGAAGAGGGACTGGGAGTATGGGGAGGGGGGTCCACAATCAGGGTGCAAAATGAACAAATAAATAAAATAAAGAGGCTGAACCTACAAGTGGAAGAATATCTCCTCTCTCTCTCTCTCTCTCTCTCTCTCTCTCTCTCTCTCTCTCTCTCTCTCACACACACACACACACACACACACACACACACACACATCTGTATATATGACAGAGAGGGGGCTTAACTTTGATAATTTAAACACATTATTTTTTTCTGAATCTTGTTTTTCTTACTCAAAAATACCTCATAGAAATGCCTCCTAGAGAGTTTGTGTAGTTATGTCTTTTATTTTTTTCTGACTATAATAGCTCTTAATGTATAAACATAATTAATAATGACTGTATAGATATTTGGGCCTCTCAGAACAAAGAGTAAACAACTCAGCTATCTTGCTGGCACATTGAATTCTATATATATTTCTGGAACATACCAGATTCCTTAAATGGCCTATATCACTAACAGATTAGTGGAAAGAATAATACACTATAAGCATGTGTATGTCTTACCCAACAAGATTACCAACATACTTTCTCTGGGGAGAGCACTGAGCCTGCTCTGCAACCTCTACCTTCATCATCTGGAGAATATGAACTTTGAATTGGACTCTAGGTTCTGAGATGTAGCAAAGGAAGAGTAGAACAGCTATTACAAACAAGAAATAAGTCTTTCCTGCTTTAGTAAGGTGCTTCTGAAAGTGTTTTTACCACAGCATAACTCAGCACGTTACAAGCAGAATATCCAGAGATATGTTTGAACAAGGATGGAATGGTAGGATAGGAAAACCAGGTCCCCAAAGGTTTTAAGCAGAAAAAAGGAAAAGCCTGGACTTATATATTGGCATAGTCACTGGAACTTCTGTTAGTTGCATCAAAAGCAGGAAAGAGCAGAAACAAGAAGATTAAGTGGTCACTGCATGATCCTGGGAAGGAAGCAGCATCTTGGGGTGAGCTGTTAGTAGGAAATAGCCCAGAGGTGTATCTTTGAGACTAGAGATTCTGGTTTTAGGTGGAGAAAACAAATGTTTTATTGAGTTATTTCAATTTGTTACACTAAAAATTTGTTAGATAGATAGATAGATAGATAGATAGATAGATAGATAGATAGATAGATACCTTGTAAAAACTAAAAGCTAAAGCTGTTAATTATTAGGAGTTATATATATATATATATATATAACATATATATATATATCCCTTATTCTATGAACCCACACATTTACCAGTACATAAACACACACAAACACATACTCAGAATTAGACTAACAGATTCCAAAAGGCTAACAGTAGTTTTCTCCCAGCAAATAACAGACAACTTTGAAGCTACTGATTCTCAGAAACGTCCTTATGATGTATTCTTATTTGCGTAAAGTACAATAACTACAATAAATGTATGCTGTATTTTAATAAGAATAAAACGTGTTAGAGATAGTGTAGCAATGAAAATGGACACTTCATAAGTAGAGGCTTTGTAAATAACTAATAATAGTTAAATATATCTGCTTAATAGCTATTACTTATAAATCCATGAGCCTCTGTGATTAGCTAAAGAATATGTTCATATATTATAAGTTACATTAGACAAATAGGCAAACAATTAAAATATTTTGAAATTCAAACATTCCAGTCTTAAATACCTTAGAATAGGTTTCTGCTCTACAAATATAGCTTTGAAGATATAAAGGATCAACTTTAATTGCTTCAGTAAACCACCAAAAGGCTTCAGTATAATTATCCAAGTGTTCTAGATATATGATGCCAATATTTATATAAGCCAAAGTAGCATTTCTAAAAAGACAATAAAAATGTATTAAAATTTACATTTATTTCCAATGTTCATCATTTATTAAAAAATAAGCTAATGAAATACATGAATCAGTTGCAATTAGACATTCTTAATGCTCTACTAAAGAAATGAGATTAGTGCACTGCATGATCTTAAAAAATTATAAGCATGGGTGATTGGGAAGGTGGGGAGGAGCCGGAAGGAGGCAGGCGAGGGAAACCATGATTGGAATATATTGTATGAACAAAGTATTTTCAATAAAAAGGAAGAACTTTCCTAATAAAAGGCTTTGTAGTAAATTACCAATTATAGAGTCTGTACTGAAAAAGAATATAGTAAAGTTTCCTAAACTCTTTAGCAAAACTTGACGTAATTCTAAGTTACCTTGAATTAATGACTATTGTTCCTCAATTCAAAAGTCTTTGCCTGAGGCCATGAGTAATTCTAAGAGTCATTCTAAGGTTTGATGGCTTTCAAGTAAGAAAAAAAAAAAGAAAAGAAAACAAAAAACAAACCTCTTCACATGGATAGTTATAAAATTGCTTTTCAATATCAAATAAATTATTTCCCCTTTTATAATCAAGTGAATTTTTTCTAGCATGGGAATTACCATAGACATTACTTTGTTCAGTGTTTCTATTTCGAGACAAGGGCTATACAGTTCTGTAGCCCACACCCACAGAAGCCCTGACTGCTGGACAGCAAAGGGCCTTCCACCCCCCTTCTGACTCTATATCTGAAGCATCACTCTGCCTCTGTATTCCAAAGAAACCACTGTGGTCCTCGGAGGCCTCTGCTCTTAACTCTCCATTTTAACTTTTTAACTTAATGTCCATGGACTTACATTTCCTCCAAGCTCTTCAGCCTCTACAATAATCTTATTTCAGTGTTACTTTAATTCTATTGTGACTTTATAATTACAGCCTTATTTTCTACAAAGTTATTGATAATGCGGGAAAGCTTTCTTTTGTTTTGTTTTGTTTTGATTTGATTTTCCCCTGATTTCATGCAATAGTGAAATAAGTATGAAAACAAAGACATACCTTTCAAGAGAAACAACAGTTTCAAAATCACAAATCGCCAGCATCCAAAATTTTAGTTGTGTATAGAGTATGCCCCGATGTAGAAAACAATTAAGATTATCGTAGCCATCATTTATAAGAACTGAAGATATAAAACATATACTTTTGTTTCTAGACAGTCAGATGAGTTACGTTTCCAAGTACACTCTTTCTACTGCTTCTCTTATCTAGCATTCCATAAACAATGTGTCTATGTTGAGTTTGCCCATTTGGGCAAAAAAATAATATGCATGTTTTAAAATTGGCTAACTAGTAATACTGTGGCAATCGTAGTTCACGGGTTAATGGAAGCTGGTAGTAAACCCTGACATCCCGTTCGCTTTACAGATGAAGATACTGAAGCCAGAGGAGCACAGTGCAGCAACAGGGACTAGGGTGTAAGTCAACAGCAGAGGCAGGCCTAGAACTAACTCCGATGGGAGGGCGTCCTTGCTCGCAGTGGCCCGTTAAGACCACAAAGACGTCAAGGACCAAAGAACAGGTGAGGGTGTACTGGTCCAAGACAAGGCATGTGGCAGATGTCAAGTCTACTTATCTCCAGAGATAGAGGGCTTCAATGAGGCTATTTAAGGCAAGAAGAACTTGGAACTGAAGTGGAAAAGTTAACTGTATGTTGGGAACAAGAGGAGAAAAACAACCTCCACTGCAGATGAGTGGCCTTCACCAGTGCCCAGCTGAGAGGACCTCTCTCAAGTCCAACTTGGTTACCAACTCCCCTTTGCTTTCAAAACCATGGTAGTGAACTACATGGACTTTGATAAGAGTCAATTCTTGTTTTCTAAGCTTCTCAAGCCCATTCTGGATTGAGAGGTAACCCCCCTCTCCCTCTCTCTCTCCCTCTCGCCCCCCTCCCCCTTTTCCCTTCTCCCTCTCCCTCTCCTTTTCTCCCATCCTTCCATACTAGATTTCGGGGGCTTTAGCCAATGTTAGCAATGGCCATACTAATGAAACAAATAATCAATATCCTAAAGGCAGTCTCACTGCTCAGTTCACAGTGTGATTGACCAACCAGGAAAAGGTTTGCTGTGATACTGGCAGGAAAAAAAAAATAATGGAGTGATTTAACTACTCTAGGCTGTGTTTTTCTCTGAAAAACAAAAATGATGGTAGTAAATTCTTCATATCATTACTTGAGTATTCATTGAAGTATTCCATATATAGTGCCTAGAACTGTGCTCAGAAAGTACTGAAGTATCCCATAAATGTCAAACATTATCACAGAACCTTGTTATAATGGTGGATTGTTTAAATCCTTGAGGTAATATATAGGAAAAGGTGAAGGCTAAAATCAAGCTGGTCTGCTCTGAATAATTCAATAGTAGAGATTTTGAATTGTTACAGCAGCTTCCAGGATGGGAGGCTGACGGAAGAAATGGGAGGTTAAGACTTCCAGGGAAAAAGTAAAAAGGAAAGGATTCTCTGAATGGACCAGGTGAGTGGAGCCAGACTGTCCCACAGAATTCTTTAAATCTAAAGGATTTGGTGGCAGAGTCCCAGTCATACATATGGCATATTTGATTGGATACTATACTGAGAAATGAACGGTGAACTCAGAAAAGGCATCTCAGTGAGAGCAGAGGCCATGGCAGGCAAAGAGGAAGCGAAGATGGAGTCAGCTATGGGCAGAAATTCGATGTGAGGATGGTTATTAACTGAATAAAGAGCTTCAGGCCTGTTTCCCAAGAGACCTTGGAAATAGACATGAAACCTGAGTTCCTCTCAGCATCTATGGGGCATTTCAGGGATGGCATGATGTCTTCGTAAAGTGCTTGCCTTGAAGCACAGAGACCTGAGTTCTATCCCTCAGAAGAGGGGGAGTTTGGCATGGTAGCATGTGCTGCTGGTAATCTCAGTAAAGGGGAGGCTGAGGAAAGTGGACCCCTATATTTTTTTTTTTTGCTCACAAAACCTAGCCTATGTAGTGAGGCCAGTGAAGGGCAATGTTGCAGAAAAGAATATAATTTGGAAGAATAAGAGAGAAAGGAAAGAATAAAAGGGAAAACGTAGTCAGCTCCTGAAATTATCCTCCAGCCTCTACATGTATGTGTATTCACACATCCGTGCGAGCAACATACATAAAAAGCAAATCTCCACAGTACTACACAGTGATCTACATATTACATAAGTGAAGGAACATTAGCATCCCCCTCATACGGGACTCTCACAAACACGCAGCCAAGTACCTGACACGCTGTAATCCTGCAGTGCTCTGTAAGGGCTACTCTTTCTAAATAAGCAGGCTCGGTAGTACAGCGCTACCCAGTTGTTGGGGTCTAAGTGGATGGCAGCAGAAAAATCTTGGGTTGCTTGCTTATATAAATTCCTTTTAAAATATGCTCTTCCCCGGTATGTCCTAGAAAAAGAAAAGCATTCGAGTGTTGACTGCAAAACAGATAGTCTCTCTTTTTGTTAAACCTATCACCTAGTTTCTGATTGTTTCTCTTTGCTTGCCAATAGAGCTTAGTTGTGCTGCAGCTGTCAAAACAACATAAACATTTTATAGGGACACTTTGTTACATAATTATATGCTTATTAGTTGTGTTTATGGGGTAGCTGTATGGTTATTAACTTTTATCTCATTTCTTTTACAGAGGAGACAACTTTTTAAAATACCTTTGAAACTCATTCTTTATTATTGATTTATTCTGGATGCTCGTTTTATTTTTAGTGAGAGGAGCAGTATTTGCACAAAAGGTTTGGGGTCGAGAAAAAAATATGAAGGTCAGTTGAAGATAATATGAGATAGCCTATCCTATTACAAAGACACATCGGTTATTTTAAAGCATTTGTCTTTAGTCAACTGGGAAAAGGAAGCGACTGAGAAAAGCTTTTGAGACTGGTGATCTTTATTTTTATGATAGTCAAAGCTCATCATTCGAGAGATAGGGATAGGGAGGGATGGGAAGTATCCCAGTGTGAGCCTAAAGGATTGACTCAAATACTGATTCAGTGGGAATGGACGTAGCACCAGCAGGCATTGCTTGGACGGTTAACATGGGCAGTGTCGTGCTGGGGGAGCCCCTGGAAAGGTTGATGCTGTAAGAACTTTGAGTATCAGTTGGGTGTGATGGCACAGACCTTCAAGTCTCAGCACTTGGGAGGCAGATGCAGGAGTATGGGACCGTGAAAGGCAGCCTGTTTTCTGGTCGAGCTAGGTTTAAACCCCAGACACCCAGCAGGTGCTCCTGCAAGGGACAGAAGGCCCTGTTCACCATGCTCCCAGACACTAGGCCCCTGACAGGAGGCCCCAGCTCCATAATTCTGTGGCCATCAGCCAAGTCCCTGGTATTCTGTCTGGACTCCACCCCCACAGTTACCTGGCAACAGCCAGGTAGGCGGGGCCCACACTCCTTTCTCAGCTCTTCCTGAGTCCAGCCACATCTATGGTGTCCAAGAATTTGAGACCCTGGTGTCCTCTACCTCTGTGCAGGCCCAGGGACCCCGAGCCAACTCCGGGCAGGGGGGAGCTCAGACTGTGCTTCCCCACCCTCGGAGTGGGGTCCTGTGGCTTCTCACAGCCTTGACACCCGCCGGGCGGTATGGGGTGCACGCAGTCAAACTTCCCTTCTGCTTTCGCAAGCAGCCCTAGCCCCAGTGGCAGGCAGGCAGGATGCAGGACCTCACTTTAACCCACACAGGAGGATCTCTGGTCTACATAGCAAGTTCCAGGTCAGCTAAGGTTACATAGAGGCCCTGTCTCAAAGAATAAATACAAATTTTTTATTTGTTAGGACATACATGAGATATTTCTTTCTTTTTTCTTTTACTGGATATTTTCTTTATTTACATTTCAAATGTTTCCCCTTTCCCTGTTTCCACTCCAGAAACGTCCTATCCCTTCCCCTTCCCCCCTACCCACTCCTGCCTCCCCACCCTGGTATTCCCCTACACTGGGGCATCAAGCCTTCATAGGACCAAGGGCCTCTCCTCCCACTGATGCCAGACAAGGCCATCCTCTGTTACGTATGCGGCTGGAGCCATGGGTCTTTCCATGTGTATCCTTTGGCTGGTGGTTTAATCCCTGGGAGCTCTGGGGGGTCTGGTTGGTTGATATTGTTGCTCTTTCTATGGGGTTGCAAACCCCTTCAGCTCCTTCAGTCCTTTCTCTAACTCCTCCACTGGGGTTCCAGTGCTCAGTCCAATAGTTGGCTGTGAACATCCGCATCTATATTTGTCAGGCACTGGCAGAGCCTCTCAGGAGACAGATCAGGCTCATTTCAGCAAGCACTTCTTCACATCCACAATAGTATATGGGTTTGGTGACTGTTTATGGAATGGATCCCCAGGAGGGGCAGTTCCTGGATGGCCTTTCCTTCAGTCTCTGTTCCACACTTTGCATATTTGCTCCTGTGAGTATTTTGTTCCCCTTTCTAAGAAGGACCGAAGCACCCACATTTTGGTCTTCCTTCTTGAGTATTCTGTCTTCAAAGAATTCAAGATGCCTGTTTTTTTTGAAAGACCTCTACTAGATATGAAGTGTGTAATTTCAGAAGTGAGCCCCTTCTAAATTTCAAAGAACACAAACATACCAAACGCAAAGTGCATGCTTTTAAGAGAAGAAGGGAGATTTACTTCATTTTAGTAAAGTAGAAAAGTTTTGAAATCAAGTTCAGATTATAAAACTGCCTGCCCTCATGTGAATAATGATGACAAATCTTCAAAACAAAACAAAATTAAGTATATTCTAAATATCATCAAAAAATATGTAATGCCCAAGAGCCATTTATCCTTTGAAATTAGAACATCTATTGATAGGAACAGGTTATAAGTAGTTTCCTTGAAGTAACTGAAAAATAAATGGCTCAGAAATGACAATCACAAGCTTCCCTGAGCAGCCTCCTAGACCATGGGAACCTCCATTCTCCTGCTACCTCTCCTCCAACCTTCATCAGACATGTTGAGCCTGAACCACACAGATAAGCCGCTATTCCCCAACCCATTTCCCACGCCCACTGAGTACTATGGGACAAGCCTTCTGGACCTCCATCCTCCCCTCTCCTTTCCACCCACCTTTATCATATCTGCAGATCCTGAGGCATACAGGTTAGCTTCCCTTCAAGCATCCATCTTTCCTGCTCCCTAAATCTCCTGGAGCACCCAACCTGACCTGAGCTGCCTGCTATCCCAGGTAGACATCCCTTCTCCAGTCATCTCTCTGTCCACCTTCACTGGACCTGCTGCTCCTGAACTATACAGACCTTCAGATCCAGGACCATACAATGCAAGGATACTCATCAAAGGCCTGTCGCCCTGGGATTATCAAGGTGAATCCCCCCCCCCCCCCCGCCTCACAATATCTACTACAATCAGAACATCCAGGAACCAAAGCCATCCAGATGGCTAAAAGACCTCGAAAAAAAAAAACACAATCAACAAGATCCAGGGCAACATGACACTTCCAAAGCACAGCTCCTACTATACAAAGCCCTAGATATCCTAACATACTTGAAGCACAAGAAGATGACCTTGAATTCAAACTTATACAGATGATAGAGACCTTTAAAGAAAAAAAAAACAAACAAACAAATCCCTTAAGGAAATATAGAAAAATACAATCAAACAGGAGAAGGAAAATAAATAAAACTGTGTAATACCTGAAAATGAAAATAGAAGCAATGAAGAACACACAAACTGAGGAAACTCTGGAGATGGAAAACCTAGGGAAGAGAACAGGAACAACAGATGCAAACATCACCAACAGAACACAGATGGAGGAGAGAATCTCAGGCATAGAAGATACAATAGAGGAAATTGATACAACGGTCAACGAAAATGTTAGAGCTAAGAAATTCCTGACACAAAATATCCAGGGAATTTGGAATACCATGAAAAGAATTAATCTAAACTATTCTCAACAAAACAATAAAAAAAAAACTTTCCCAACATAAAGACATGCCTATAAACATATTAGCTTGCTTTTTAAATTTTTAGTGGTTATTTTATTTATTTACATTTCAAATGTTATTCCCCCTTCCCAGTTTCCCCTTCATGAGTACTCTATCCCCTCCCTCCTCCCTCTCCACCTGCCTCTATGAGGCTGCTCAATACAATGCCCACCAAAATTCCAACACAATTCTTCAAATACATGGAAATAGCAATTCTCAACTTCATATGGAACAACAAAAAATACAAGGATAGCCAAAACAATTCTCAACAATAAAAGAACGTCTGAGGGAATCACCATCTCTGATCTCAAATTGTACTACAAAGCAATAGTGATTTAAAAAAAAAAAAAGCAACATGGTATTGGCACAGAGACAGACAGGTTCATCGATGGAATAGAATCAAAGACCCAGAAGTAAACTCATACACCTATGGACACTTGATCTTTGACAAAGAAGCCAAAAACATAAAGTGGAAAAAAGAAATCATCTTCAATAAATGATGCTGGTCTAATTGGCAGTCTGTTTGTAGGAGAATAAAAATAGATGTGTATTTATCACCTTGCACAAAGCTCAAGTTCAAGTGGATCAAGGACCTGAACCTTAAATAAGATACACTGAACCTAATAGAAGAGAAAGTAGGAAAGAGCCTCGAACTCATTGGCACAGGCGGGGGGGGGGGAGTATTTCCTGAACAGAACACCAATGACTCAGGCTCTAAGATCAAGAATTGATAAATGGGACCTCATGAAACTGAAAAGCTTCTATAAGGCAAAAGACACCATCAGCAGAACAAATTGGCAACCTACAGGAAATCTTGAAGAAAATCTTCACTAACCCTACATCTGACAGAGGGCTAATATCCAAAATATATACAGAACTCAAGAAGTTAATCTCCAAAACCCCAAATAACCTAATTAAAATATGGGGTACAAAGCTAGACAGAGAATTCACAACAGAAAAATCTCAAATAGTCCAGAGCACTTAAAGAAATGTTCATAGTCCTTAGTCATCAGAGAAATGCAAACCAAAATGACACTGAGTTTCCACCTCACCCCAATCAGAATGGCTAAGATCAAAAACTCAAATGACAGCACATGCTGGCAAGGATGTAGAGAAAGAGAAACACTTCTCCATTGCTAGTGGAATTGCAAACTGGTAAAAAAACACTCTGGAAATCAATCTGGAGGTTCTTCAGAAAATTGGAAATAGTTCTACCTGAAGACCCAGCTATACCAATACTGGGCATATACCCAAAAGACACCCCACCATACCATGAGGACATGTGCTCCAGCATGTTCACAGCAGCCTTATTTGTAACATTCAGAAGCTAGAAATAACCAGATGCCTCTCAACTGAAGAATGGATACAGAAAATGTGGTTCATTTACACAATGGAGTACTATTCAGCTATTAAAAATGAGGACATCATGAGTTTTGCAGGCAAATAGATGGAACTAGAAAATATCATCCTGAGTGAAGTATCTCAGACTCAAAAAACATGCATGGTATGCACTCACTGATAAGTGGATATTAGCCAAAAAATACAGAATACCTAGGATACAACCTATAGACCCTAAGAAATATAACAAGTTGAAAGGCCCAAGTGAGGTTTCAATCCCATTTAAAAGGGGGAAGGAAATAATTACAAGAGGCAGAGGGAGGGAGGGTCCTGAGTGGGAGAGGGGAGGGGGGAAGGGAAAAGTAGAATAGGATCAGATAAGGTGGGGGAGGCAGGAGAAAAGCCCAGAGAGCCAAGAAAATGAATGAAAATAAGCAGCCTAGGGTGGGATGGGGGGATCCTCCAGAAAGTACCACAACACCCAGGAGGTGAGAAACTCTCAGGACTCATTGAGGGTGACCTTTAGCCAAAATGCCCAACATTGGGGAGAGGAAATTTGAACAGTCCAACTCCAATAGACAGTCAGGGCCTCAAGTGAAGGAACAGGGCTACTAATCCACAGTCAACATTTCTGACCCAGAATTGTTCCTGTCTAAAAGAACTGCAGGGACAAAAATGGAGAAGAGACTGAAGGAAAGGCAGTTCAATGACTGGCCCAACTTGGGATCTGTCTCATGGGGGGAGGGGCCACCAAGGCCTGACACTATTACTGATGCTATGATGTGCTTACAGACAGGAGCCTGGCATGGCTGTCCTCTGAGAGTTCCTATCAGCAGATGACTGAGACAGAGACAGGTACCCAACTATTGGACTGAAGTTGGGGATCCCTAAGGTTGAATGAGGGGAAAGATTGAAGACGCTGAAAGGGAGAATGATCCCATAGGAAAACCAGCAGACTCAACTAGCCCAGACCCCAGGGAGCTCCCAGAGACTGAGCTACTAACTAGGCGCATGCCCAGTCCAATCCGAGGTCCCTGGCACATATATAGCAGAGGTCTGCCTGGTCTGGCCTTAGTGGGAGAAAATGTCCTTAATCCTCAAGAGACTTGAGTCCCCAGGGAAGTGGGAGCCCTGGCATGGGGTGGGGGAGCAAGGGAGAGAAGCAATGGGATAAGGACCTTTTGGAATGGAGACCAAGAGTAAGAAATGACTGGAATATAAATAAATAAATAAATAAATAAATAAATAAATAAATAAATGAATGAATGAATGAATAAAATGTTCAACATCCTTAGCCATCAGGGAAATGCAAACCAAAACTACTTTGGTATTTCATCTTACACTAGTCAGAATGGACAAGATCAATAAAACAGGTGAAAGCTCACTTAGGCAAGGATGTGGAGTGAAGGAAACACTTCTCCACTGCTGGTGGGAATGAGAACATGTACAGCAACGATGGTAATTAAAGTGGCAGTTCCTCAGGAAGGTTGGAATCTATCTACCTCAAAATCTAACTGTACCATTCTTGGGCATATACCCAAAGGACGTGTCATCCGACCACACAGGCAATTCCTAACCGTGGCCGCTGTACACATCCAGAAATTGGAGCCAACCTAGATGTCCTCAACAGATGAATAAAGAAAATATATTTACACAATTGAATATTCACCAGCAGTTAAATGAATGACATCATGAAATTTGCAGATAAATTGGTAGAACTGGGGGGGGGGGGGGGACATCATCCTGAGTTAGGTAACCCAGACCCACAAAAACAAAAATGTACATATTTGCTTATATGTGAATATTAGCTATTAAATCAATGATAACCAAACTACAAACTGTAGAATTACAAAAGGTAGGTATAGAGTAAAGAACTGGGAAGGGACAGATAGATCTCCCTAGGAAAGGGAAATAGAATATATAGTTATAGAGAAAAGGGTTCTGAAAAGGAAGGATCAAGTGGGGAGGAGAAGGGAATAGGGACATGAGGAAGGGAATATGGAAAGAAAAAGCTAAAATTAAGAGCTACTTGAAGGGTAGTATGTAATCCTAATACAGAAGTATGTGTGGGGGGATGCATGCACACATGCACATGTATGCATGTGTATTATCTTTATATTTAATTTATATTTATATCTCTGTACTAGAAGCTACATTTGGAGACAATGGTCGACTAGTTAGGGCTCTTTCTTCATATATATGCATATGTATATATGAAAGTAAGCTAAATAATGGGGGATATAGAGCCTTAAATAGAGCCATCCATCATTACCAAATATAGATTCTAGTATCAAGAAAGGGTTATATCTAATTGAGTTTTGGCCAAAGGGGTCCTATAGGAACATGGGAATCCCCAAACAACCCCTTATACTGCCAAGGCTATAGATTGCTCTTCACAAACTGACTGCAAGGCCCTACTGCTGAAGACAATGCCTCCACAACTCATCAAACTTGGAGAAGTTGAACTAATGCCTACATAGAACCTTCACCCCTGTATTCTAGCACCTTTGTTACAAGAAAGTGCTCTGCATGCTACCAAAAGAGAAACATAAAGATCAACTCAGCCACTAAGCCTTGCATTGACAATGGTGTCTTCCTTGCAAGATGTTCCAGTGCAATAGTAGCGCAAGCTTATGGGAGTAACCCATCAGTATCTGATTGGATTCAAGGCCCACACTACAAGATGGAACCCTGGCATTGCATGGGAGACCAAGAAACTCAGGTTACATATGCCAGAGCTGAGGATAAGGTTGAATACTACTGGGTTTGTTTTGGTTTTTTTTATGTAGATAAAGAAAATGAGTCCTAATGATATTCTGCTATACTTATAGGTCAGAGCCTTGTTCAGTCATAATCAGAGAAGCTCTATCTACAGAAAATGGGAACAAATATACAGACCAACTCTCATATAATATTCAGAGTCAGAGATTTTGGTACACTCAGTCCTAAAAGGGATGTGTCCATAAACAGAAGGACTAGTGGAAACCCTGTGAAAGAAGAGGTGGAAAGGATGTAAGAGCTAGAGAGGATGGAGGGTGCCAAGGGGAAAGGGTCCTCTAAATAAACAGAATCGATACACATATGAACTAAAGACACGAGGCAACATGCATAGGTCCTTCACAGGTTTGTAACAGATGGGGTCCTACAGCTGAAAGGAGAAACACACACACACACACACACACACACACACCTAAACCAGAAGCTATCTCTAACTGCTAACCACTTGTAAATGAAAATTTAGTTTTGAAGTCTCGCTGGGGAAACAAACTACTCTTTGGGGCAGGATGTGTGCCCAGCAGTAGATGGCCAACAAATAATGAATTTGATGGCATCTTAAGACGTTCCTTGTCTCCTCTTGTCAGGTCAATGCTTTTCCTTACTTTTAATCATACTTTTATTTTTTATTGTATTTGTATTTTTCCTCTCTTTCTTCCTCACAAGTCCTTTGCACATATATTATGACTTCAAGTTTAGTGTTTTTATGGAATTCCTGAGTCTGTGAACAAGTAGGGCTCGCCATCAGTCCGTTTTGTATACCGTTTCTTGTTTTGTTTTTATTTTCTTTTGTTTTTACTTCTGTTTGTAGTTTTATCTTCCTTTATTTTATTTTATTTTATTTTATTATTATCCCTTAGAAGTCTGTTTGTTTTCTAGTGAGAGTCAGAAAGCAGATGTGGGTGGGAGGAGAGGTGGAAAGGAACTGGGAGGAGTGGAAGAAGGGAAAACTGTAATCAGGATAGATTATGTGGGGGAAAAATCTATTTTCATTAAAAGGGAAAGTTAATAAAATTTAAAACAACAAAAAAGAAATGGTGAAGCTTTAATACACACATTACAATAAGATATTACAGGAAAATATTTGAACAGAACTGTGTACGCAGTGAATACAAAGGCTATGAATGAAGAGGAAATGTAAAGAAGGAAACTATGGATGCTAAACAATTCTTTGCGTAATTACCAAGTAGTGAGAACCTGAAAATACAAAGAAATAACTTGGCACTGAACATTAGCTCGTTGTCTTAAAAGGGGGCTGTCAGATTATAGCAAGTCACTTTTCCTGAAAGCACATTTAAATAGTAAATCATTTCAAAATGTACATCTAAATTAATTCCTACCTTGCTTTGGAATTATAGGGGTCAAGTTTTAACAGAGATGTAAAATCATATACGGCTCCAATCCAGTTTCCATTTTCAAAGTAAAACATCCCACGTTTCCATAATGCATCTGATCTTTTGCGATTATAGTAAATACACTAGAGGGGTGTGAGGGTGCACACATATTACACAATGAGAAAAACTAAGACCAGTATATGGTCATTTTCAAAATATAGAAGAAAAACCCACTTTAAGATGCTAAAATTCTTCAGATTTTTGTTTAAAGATTATACTAAGAACTGGGCCCACCATCAAATTCTTGAGGTGGGATATTACCCAAGGGGGAAGACAAACAGCAAATACAAGACGCCAAAGCTGTTGACGACTGAAACTTATCACTGATAAAAATTCCTATATATCTTAGTGATGTCAGAAACTACCCCGTTAAGTGTCACAAACATGAGTGCCTGAGCATGACCTGAACAAGGGGAACAGTAACACACATGACAAAGTGGATATGGGAAAGGCCATAAGGCCTCGCCTCTACAGAAGGAAAGCTGAGCCTGGAAAAGTAGTCTCCCCAGAGAGAGCACACTGACTGGTTATCTGCTATCAGATTTATCCCAACTAAACAAGCTATAATCTTGCTATAATCTTGCTTATATATGTATGCATGCTCATACACACACACACACACACACACACACACACACTTGCATGTAACAATTAATGAATAAAGAAGCCATGAATCCTAAAAAGAGTGAGTAGGGCTATATGGGAAGGTTAGGAAGGAAGAATGGGAAGTGGGAAATATGATGTAATTATATTATAATCTCAAAAATAAAAACTGTAGGGTAGAGCTGCGCTGTCTCGCATCATTCTGTCCTAACAACAGATGAAAGATCTAGCCAACTCAGCCGCATGGGTTGTGGCTTAACTCAGCCCCTAACAATGAGAAGAAATAAATTGGCGGTGAGGGGGCTCATGGTTACTCGGTGACACAGGAAAGAGCAGAGGGCAGAAGCAGAGTCACCGTGTGTTCAGCTGGCAAGCTGCGTGCCAGGTGATGCTAGGCAAGAACTGCTGCACATAGGAGCTGCATGGGGACAGTTAAAGGAGGAAGGAATGTGCTACGTAGTTTGAGACCTGTTTGGTTTCAGGATGCTGTGTTCATCTGTTTTTAAACTCTAGTGTCAAACACAGGAAGTGAGAAGAGTCAATAAGGATTTTTACATATTTTCCTCTAATTTAGAGATTATAATTACATCATTTCCTCTTCCTTTCCTCCAAACCCTCCCATATACCCCTCCTTACTCTCGTTCAAATTCATGATCTCTTTTTCATTAATTGTTACATGCATATGTGTGTATTTGTGTGTGTGTGTGTGTGTGTGTGTGTGTGTGTGTGTATGCATACATATTCCTAAATTAAGCCTACTCAGTATGTATAATCTTAGATCTTCAAAGAGACTTTTGGTTACTTCAAAATCAGAAGTTACAAGACCAAGAATACTTTCTTAAGCAGAAGAACATCAAGCTAAGCCATGAAGAAATATGGCAGTTGGGAACTCGCACAATTGAATAATTTAAGCAGTTTGTCCATTGTACTTAGGACTAAGATTTATAGTGAAAAGTCAGTCAGACAGAAATGCATGTCTTGCTGCATCCAAGGGAAACGTTAGCCCTGGTGGCAGCCTCGAGGTGCAGTTCAATCAAAAGCTCACCTCCTTATGGGTATTCTCTCCCACCTGCTTTGCTTCATGACACCATTATAATTTCACATCTTTATCTTCCCTTAAGACTCTTTTCTTTGAGATATTCATAATCTAGAAACATTTCTGTTGTCCACCATTTATCTAGTACTTATGCCGTGTCTCAGTCAACAAATCTTTGTAAATGAATGAAAGAGTAAATGAACCTGCCATCAGAGCTTCTTTGAGAATCAGTAGGTTCCATGAAGAGGGCGCCAACTGTTCAAGAGTTTGATGAAGGAAGAAAGCAATTTCCTCTATTATCCATAGAGGAAAGGCAATTTTCAAAGGCTTCTAAAGCCATATTTCTTAGTCCAAGAAGAGAGAAGTGGAAACGTTGAAAGTTCCCTAGGGTTGCTTCAGTGCCTCACATCTACCTTTTGATCTCCATTCATTCATTCACCAATGTTTTTAAATCATGAAACTGGTGTAGCAGCATGCCAGCAATGGAAGTTCTGTAAATAACTTATTAGTTTATTATATAGAATATGTGATGACTCTTAAGGGCTTTACAAGGGAGTTGGCTCTGTGAATTGGGGCAGTGTGTTGCTCTTGTAGGAGATCTGGGGTTAGGTTTCCAGCACCCCCCAAGTGAAGTCTATAATTTCAATTTCTGGGAACCTGATGGTCTCTGACCTCTGAAGGCACCAGACACGTGCCTGGTGCACATGCATACATGCAAGCCAAACACTTTTAAAATAAATAAGTCAGAAAGAATGTTTGCGATGTAAAATCTATAGGTGGGAGCACTGAGCATCACGAAGCTTACTTTAGAGTAGTCATCAATAGCCAGCACTTTGTTTGTCTTCTCGTACATCTCCCCTCTCTTGAAATAAAGGTCAGCATCTTTGGGCCTGCACTTAATGGCCTGACTGTAATTCAGGATTGCCAATGTAATGTCCTTCTCTCTGAAAATCTCTGCCTTTGACAAGTATGCCTCTGCAAAGAGAAGAGGCAAAACTCCACTTTACAACTTATTCCTTAACTGTGAATTTAAGGCAACAATCCCTCTCCAAAACTGCAGTCTTGGAATGAGTTTGACTGGTAGACTTTATCTCATTTTTCTTAAGTCCCACACCTTATTTTCCCCCTCAGAGTCTGAATACTCATTTGCAATTTTAAGTTGTGTTACTCTGAAGTAGCAAAATGACCACTCACCTCTGAAGTGGTTTGAAATATTTCATTCTTACCAGATGCAATGAAATGTTAAGATTGTATGACACAGAGTGGTGTGGAGTTTTGGCACACAGAGACCAGAAACATTCAGCCATCTTCTACCATATCATGTGGTGGATCTGCGAGTGCTAGGGATTCAAAGATGAGTATGACATTCCCACGTTTCTAGAAAGTTCTGTGTCCAAACACTGAGGGAGTTAGAAAATGGCGCTTCTGTCACCACAGCACCACAGCTCTCATACTGAAACGTGTGGCCAAGAGAAGATTTACAAAGCACCCCCCACTATAACTTTGAGTTCATATTCTCCTTATAAGATAAATGAGGGTGTTTGTGCTGAAACAGATCTCTAGGGCATAAATACAAACATAATGGGAAAAAAACAGTCTGAATGTGTAATATTAAGAAAACTGTACTTTTAAAGCTGGAGACATATACCATGTCTGTGCAGAACTTCTATCTACCACTTATGTCTACTTATAGTAATGACAAGAGCTGAGATAAAGCGACAGGTGCTGGGCCTGTCTCCATATGAAACCCACCTGCATGGTTTTTATTGTACTTAGTTATGAAATTCAAATCATCCAAAGCATCATTGACTTTGTCTTGGAAAAGATAAATGAAATGTCTGTGCCAATAGGCATTTAGAAAGAATGGCTCCTGGAATATAGCCTGAAAAAAAAAAACACATGTATAAAGTCAGGCAAGTTCATTTTCAAAAGGAAGAAACACTATTAAATGAGTTTCTCAAACATCACTGGTACCAGTCCCATACATGTGTGCAAATAAAATCTCACAATGCCCCCCCCCAAATCTAGTGTTTTAATAAGTGTCTCAAAGTGTTCATACTTGTATTTCACAACCACATAAGCTGTTCACCAATCTTCTGCTATTCAACATCTCAATAGAAAACTGCAGTATAAACAAAAGCAACGTGAGTGGTGAATTGTGCTGTTTTGATTTTTTTTTAAACTTACTTCCTGTAGGTCATTCATGGCACTTTGCAGCTTTCCCAGTTTCCGGTAAATGGCTCCACGCCTACAGTACACAAATGCCAGATTTCTTTTCTCACTTTTTATTTCTTGAGTCAACTTCTCCACTTCAGACTCGTAATACTTAATGACCTCTGGTGGAAGGTTACACTTTACGTGATCGCTTAACTCCAGTTTGGAGAGCTCTATCACTGGCTCTGGAACATCTTCTTGAGCAGATGATGCAACTGCGGTGTGTGTTTGCCGAGGTTTGTCTTTAGCAAATAACTCCAGAACCCATGTCCAAGGATCAGTATTTTTTGGTATTCCTCCTCTGCTCTCAGCAAATTTATCAAAATTTAAAATTGTGGGTACGCTGGGGCACCTTATTTGACGCTCATATAATGGAACTTTAAGGAAATACTTTCTCTCTCCAGGAAGTACTCCATGAGATGCTGATCTGGTTTCAAAAAAAAATAATAATAATTACTAATTTTAACTACAGAAACACAATTACCTTTCTGATCAATGATTCAGACTCAACTACATACAAAAAAATTGCTATTTTTCTCTTATTAAAATAATGCTAATTTTATGTAACCCAAGTTCATATTTTCAATCACTAAAACTGTAACACAGTATGAAGAATCTCTGTAAACTAAATGGAAATTTATTTCTAACAAGGCACACTCTCTAGACTGCTCCCCCCCCCCCATGACAGTGGTGCTCCTTCCTAATCTGATTGGCTGCCTCACACTCTGCGTGATGATTGTAGTGGGGACTTCAGAAGATAAGCAGGCAGGAATAAGGAAGTGCTTCTTCCAAAGCTACAACGGATAAGAACCTGAACCTTATTTCTTCCATAAATTATGACAGTTGATCATGCAAATACTTTCAAATGATACAGCTATAGGTTCCATTTCAAATTCTCACTGGCAATACAGCTTTCATTTGGTAGCATTTCTATAGGTGTGGCAGTATAGTAGCTATGGGGCATGGCATAAGGACACTCTACTGGAAGTTTGAAAGGAAGCTTTAGTCTCATCATCTTTTACTTACTGAATTTATATTGTAAGAAGGTGCTAAAGTAGGAGAGCGAAAGTAAGAAAAGGCTCCTGTTCTTTCATTCTTTCTTATAATCTCCACTCCTCATTCTAGTAAAAGCCTTCATCATCCAGCCTGCATGGAATGCAGCATCCTGGCTAGTATGACACAAAGCCATCTTAGGTTTGGGAACCTCAGTACAGAAAGTGCCTACAGGACATAGGGCTGGATGTAGGCATGACTCTAGGATATTTTCTTAATTGGTGATTGATGTAGAAGAACCCAGTCTATTGTGGGTAGTGTCATCCCTGGGCTGGTGGTCCTGGGTTCTATAAGAAAGCAGGCTGAGTAAGCCATGGGGAGTAAGCCCATAGTTAACACTCCTGCCTGGCCTCTGTCTGCATCAGCTTCTGCCTCCAGGTTCCTGCCCTGCTTGAGTTCCTGTTCTGATTCCCTTCAATGATGAACAGTGATATGGAAGTGTAAGCCAAATTTCCTCTGAAAATTGCTTTTGGTCATGGTGTTTCATCACAGAAACAGGAACCCTAGCTAAGACAGTCAATACTCAACTTTCTGCTTCTAACTCTTGGTCTTTGTCTAATCCATCATCCATGTGCCATTTGGGAGTTTACTTCCACAAATGTGTGTCAGATTATGTCACACTTCCAAAACAATCTCTAATGTCTGAAAGATTGTGCTTTCACCATATCCTTTGAGGGGTGACATGAGAAGTGTCAGCATAGACCACTGAGATGCCATCTCTTCCCCCACCCCCACCCCTGTCTGTTCTTTGACCATATTCCCATGATAATCGTCCAGGGCAGTAAACTTTTTAGCCCACTGACTACCTGGCTCCTCTATTCATATTTCTAATTTCTGAGCCAGGTGGTTTGTTTGTGCTCCCACGTTTCTCTCCTTCCTCACTTTGGTTCTCTGGCCTTGGAAACTAATCTATGCGGACTACATCTACAGGATATCTTGTTCTCTGTTTTCTTGCTTAGAAACCTCTATAAAGGGACATAGAAAATGAAAGAATGGACTATCCAGAGAATAACCCACTCAGGGATCCATCCCATAATCAGCCACCAAACCCAGATACTATTGCATATGCCAGAAAGATTTTGCTGAAGGGACCCTGTTATAGCTGTCTTGTATGAGGCTATGCCAGTGCCTGGCAAATACAGAAGTGGATGCTCACAGTCATCTATAAGATGGAACACAGGGCCCTCAATGGAGAAGCAAGAGAAAGCACCCAAGGAACTGAAGGGGTCTGCAACCCTATAGGTGGAACAACAATATGAACTAACCAGTACCCCCAGAGCTTTTATCTCTAGCTGCATATGTAGCAGAAGATGGCCTAGTCGGCCATCACTGGGAAGAGAGGCCCCTTGGTATTGCAAACTTTATATGCCCCAGTACAGGGGAATGCCAGGGACAAGAAGTGGGAGAGGGTGGGTAGGGGAGCAGGGCAGAGGGAGGGTATAGGGAACTTTCAAGATAGCATTTGAAATGTATATAAATAAAATATCTAATAAAGTGTAGTAAGAGATGCAACCTTTAAAAGAAAAAGAAAAGAAAAGAAGAGAAGAGAAAAGAAAAGAAAAGAAAAGAAAAGAAAAGAAAAGAAAAGAAAAGAAAAGGAAAATGAAGTCAAAGTAGTAGTGCCGTGTAGTGGAATTAAAACTCCAGTTATCACCAGTGCTAGTTAGCAAAGAGTGTTCTGGTGAAAAACAAGAACCTACAAAGTCAAGTGTGAGTCACTTAGTCACTAGGACAAGAAGAGTGCTTACAGTAATTACTTTATATTTTCATCATGCTTTCCCCTCCCCAAGTCCTCCAAGATCCTCCTCCCATCCCTAATCCCCAACATCATGTTGGTTCTCCTTTTTCTCTGTCTCTCTCCCAACCAAAAAAAAAAAAATCAAACAAAGCAAAATGAAATAAAAAGTCCACAGAGGTATTATTGAATTTTGACCTGTGCTGGCCAGCTCCTCCTGGGTATAGGGCCTGCCTTGGAGTGTAGTTGATATACCCTGCAACATTCTGTTGAAGAAAACTGATTTTCCTTCTCATGGCAGCTGTCAATCACAATTAGTTTCCTGGTTAAGGGTGGGAGTTTGTGTCCATGTCCCTGTCCCCTGTCTCATGGCTGAACCCATCTCCCCTAAGCCCATTCAGGTTTTGTGCGCTATCACAGTCACTGTGTATTCATCCACGCATCAGTCCTGTTGTGACTGAAAGTGTCGCCTTGGAGTCATGACATCATCTGTAACATCCATCCATGACATCACCTATCTGCCCTTATGGTTTTTCACTTCCTCTCCCACATCGATCCCTAAGCCTTGATGGGGTACGAGTCTGATGAAGACATCCATGTAAGACTGGCTTCTCCAAAGTTTCTCTCTCTCTCTCTCTCTCTCTCTCTCTCTCTCTCTCTCTCTCTCTCTCTCTCTCTCTCTCTCTCTCTCTCTCTCTCTCTCTCTCTCTCTCTGCACATTGACCAGATGTGGGTCCCTGGGTTAGTTCCCATCTACTGCAGGAGGAAGCTTCGCTAATGAGAGCTGAGAGAAACGCTTTAAAAGACCAGAATGGTGGTGGTACCAACTAAAATCCGAAAGCCCCTAAATGCAGCAAGGTAATGAAGCTACTATGGAATGAACTCAAAACTAAATAAGCAGATATGGAAAATGGATCCTCCCCCAACCCCCAAATTCTACTTATCTTTCCTAATATGGCTGAGAGACATTATATTCCTTGTCTGAGAAATGCAATCTCCACCTTGCATAAATAGTTGTTAATGACTATACTGTCATATTGCCTCATACGTGTGTTGTATTACACTAGATCACCACACTGGATCCCAAAGTCTCTCAGCTGTAAGATCTGAGTACTTTTGCCCAGTAACAGCTGCCAGTCCTTCACCCTCCCATATCCATATTGCAGCTGGCCCTAGTTAGTGAAGCCTGAGTTACACTACCTATTATCTTACAAGTTACCATTCACCAGAAACATCTAGGGGACTTGTTGAAAGGCAGATTTTTGGGCGTCCCGCTCTCTAATTGAGCAGACATAGGGTGGGGTCCTGGGGTTTATATTCTAACAAGTTCCCACATAAAACACACTGATACCAAGATAATACTCTAAGATCCTGTCATAAAAGAGTGAGTGCTTCAGGGGAAAAATTCCTGAACAGAACAGCAATGGCTTGTGCTGTAAGATCGAGAATTGACAAATGGGACCTAATGAAACTCCAAAGTTTCTGCAAGGCAAAAGACACCGTCAATAAGACAAAAAGACCACCAACAGATTGGGAAAGGATCTTTACCTATCCTAAATCAGATAGGGGACTAATATCCAACATATATAAAGAACTCAAGAAGGTGGACTTCAGAAAATCAAATAACCCCATTAAAAAATGGGGCTCAGAACTGAACAAAGAATTCTCACCTGAGGAATACCGAATGGCAGAGAAGCACCTGAAAAAATGTTCAACATCCTTAATCATCAGGGAAATGCAAATCAAAACAACCCTGATATTCCACCTCACACCAGTCAGAATGGCTAAGATCAAAAATTCAGGTGACAGCAGATGCTGGCGTGGATGTGGAGAAAGAGGAACACTCCTCCATTGTTGGTGGGATTGCAGGCTTGTACAACCACTCTGGAAATCAGTCTGGCGGTTCCTCAGAAAATTGGACATAGTACTACCGGAGGATCCAGCAATACCTCTCCTGGGCATATATCCAGAAGATGCCCCAACTGGTAAGAAGGACACATGCTCCACTATCTTCATAGCAGCCTTATTTATAATAGCCAGAAGCTGGAAAGAACCCAGATGCCCCTCAACAGAGGAATGGATACAGAAAATGTGGTACATCTACACAATGGAGTACTACTCAGCTATTAAAAAGAATGAATTTATGAAATTCCTAGCCAAATGGATGGACCTGGAGGGCATCATCCTGAGTGAGGTAACACATTCACAAAGGAACTCACACAATATGTACTCACTGATAAGTGGATATTAGCCCCAAACCTAGGATACCCAAGATATAAGATACAATTTGCTAAACACATGAAACTCAAGAAGAATGAAGACTGAAGTGTGGACACTATGCCCCTCCTTAGAAGTGGGAACAAAACACCCATGGAAGGAGTTACAGAGACAAAGTTTGGAGCTGAGATGAAAGGATGGACCATGTAGAGACTGCCATATCCAGGGATCCACCCCATAATCAGCATCCAAACGCTGACACCATTGCATACACTAGCAAGATTTTATCGAAAGGACCCAGATGTAGCTGTCTCTTGTGAGACTATGCCGGGGCCTAGCAAACACAGAAGTGGATGCTCACAGTCAGCTAATGGATGGATCACAGGGCTCCCAATGGAGGAGCTAGAGAAAGTACCCAAGGAGCTAAAGGGATCTGCAACCCTATAGGTAGAACAACATTATGAACTAACCAGTACCCCGGAGCTCTTGACTCTAGCTGCATATGTATCAAAAGATGGCCTAGTCGGCCATCACTGGAAAGAGAGGCCCATTGGACACGCAAACTTTATATGCCCCAGTACAGGGGAACGCCAGGGCCAAAAAGGGGAAGTGGGTGGGTAGGGGAGTGAGGGTGGGTGGGTATAGGGGACTTTTGGTATAGCATTGGAAATGTAAATGAGCTAAATACCTAATAAAAAATGGGAAAAAAAAGAAAGAAAAAAAGAAAAGAAATTCAAGTTCAAAGAGGGAAAACGATAAAATAAAATACATAAAACCAGAAAGAAAAAAAAAGAGTGAGTGCTTAAAAACCTTGGGAAAGGAAAGCTGATCTGCCAACTGTGGCATCCCTAATCAAGCTCTAACCCCTGGAGGGGAAACAGAAGATGCGAATGTGAGGGCACATACAGAAACACTATGGATCCTGATCTCAGAGGCAGAGGTGAAGAAGTGGAGGATGAAGGAGGAACTGATGTGGTTCAGTGGTCTCGGTGGGACAAACGTGGCTGCAGAGTGGCAAATCCCAGCGAGAACAGCCTAGTCAGTGCAGACACCAAGGACACAATTACGACAGGATCTCACTTTGCAAGAACCTGTGGCAATAACTAAATGGATACAGTTTTGGTTTTTGGTTTTTTTTCCATTGATAAGACAGGTGGGTGGCCTGCTGAGGTATTGTTTGTCTTAGATAAGCAAGAAACTTCTGGGTTTTTTGGGCATAAAAATTAACTGGCTATACATTTGAGATTCATGTCATTTTGCCCAGATCTCAAAACCAAAAGAGTTCCCAGCCTAAAACCTCACCTGACATGAAGCACAGGCCAGATCCCACTGAGAGTGCTCCACCACGTGACACATGCATCCACAAATATACTCCCAAAGAGTCTAAACACAAGTACTCCGGCCTTCTAAAGGCCAGTAGATACTCACTCTATTATTTTTAGATTTATTTATTGTATGTGAGTATATTTACTGTATGTATGTTGCTGCCTTCAGACACACCAGAAGAGGGCATGGATCCCATTATAGATGGTTGTGAATCACGATGTGGTTGCTGGGATTTGAACTCAGGACCTCTGGAAGAGCAGTCGGTGCTCTTAACCAGAGCCATCTCGCCAGCCCCTACATACTCACTCTAAACTTAACACGACACTGAGTCAATAAAATTAAAGAATTAATTAGTCAAGTGATAGGAAGACTATTATTATTAGCCCCTGAGTATCTAATAATGGATCTATGGAAGCAAGGAAGGGCCTACACTGCAATCATTTTCTTATCCTCCAACATGTAGCAGCAGAGAGTAACTCAGAATTCAGTGTAGACAAGAACATAATGGTAGTTTAAAAAAGAAAAAAGATAAGCTGAGAAAACTCTGGGTGTGCTTCATCCTACCCCATACCATCCTCCAGTAAGCCAGCACACATTAAAATCCACCAGGTCACCGACAAAATTACACATTCATAGGAATGACACGATCGGCGATATCAAAGACAAATACAGGTGGCCACTCCATTTCCTGTTTGGCCAGTGGTAAAACCAAATATCTAGAAGAAAATCCCTACAACCTATGGTGAAGGTAAATTGAACCAGGTGTTCATTGCAATGACCACCTTAGGTCCAGATGTGCACACCTTCTAACACCTGACTTGCAACTGTTGATCTGGCTTTCTTTTTCCAAAGCCATGTTTGTGGCTGTGAACAGACACCATGACCAAGGCAACTCTTATAAGGACAACATTTAACTAGGGCTGGCTTACAGGTTTAGCGGTTCAGTCCATTAGCATCAAAACGGGGACATAGCAGCATCCAGGCAGGAATGGTTCAGGAGGAGCTGAGAGTTCTACATTTTCATCTGAGGACTACTAACAGAATACTCACATCTAGGCAGCTAGAACTAGGGTACTAAAGGCTATGCCCACAGTGACACACCTTCTAATAGTGTCACGCCCTGGCCCATGCACATACAAACCACCACAGGAGTTTACACTTACACAGCAGGAACAGTAGTATTTACCTTTACTGGCCTGCCCACCATCTCACCTCTCCTATAATGGCTCCGTGATCTGAAGCTAAACCGACATTCACTCCTAATAGACCTTTGTCTAACTCTCATCATGGCCACCTACTCCTTACACAGTCCTGAACATCTGGAGAAACCTTCATAATTTCAATCGCTCCAGTAAAAAATCCTTGGGAGTATCCTTAATTTCTTTTTTATTTTCCTCATACCTTTCCAATAGTCCATGAGCAAATACTGTTGGCTGTCCTCCTAACATCTGTCTAGAATGTGGCCTCTTTTCAGCAGCTGGACTCCTATCACTTCAGACCAAGCAGCCATTTCTCATGTGGGCCATTCAATAGCTTTCCTATCGTTTCTGTGCTTCCATTATAATTTCTTAATTCATACCACTACCATGGTGAGTCTTCTGAAAGATGCATTTGATCATTTTAACATACTGTCCTCTGCTCTTGAGCTCTCCTTTTATAATTAAAGATACAAAATATTTATCATATCCTACAAACATCTCTGATTTCTCAAGGTCACAGTGACTTACAGATATACATTGTCCTTTTTTAATTTATGTATATGGTGTTTGCATGCACGTATACAAGTATGTATGGGTACATGCACCCACAGATGCACATGTAGACTCCAGAGAAAGATGTTGGGTGTCACTGTCTATCTCCCTCCATTTCACTCCTGAGTCACAGGATCTTATGGAGTCTGAAGCTCTATTGCAGCGAGCTGCCAGGACCCACCTGTCTCTCCCTTACCCCACCCTCAGTGCTAGGGTGACAGGCACAAGCAGCCATGCCCATCATTTTTGCATGGGTACAGGCAATTTGAACTCAGGTTCCTGTGATTGTAAAAGCATTCTTACTCACAAAGACATCTCTAGAGCTTCAGCAGATGGGCACTCGTGAGTAATTTCACATTTATCACTTACCGTGGCCAATAGGGCAATACTGGGTATTATCCCCCAAACACTTTCTTGACCTCACTTGCTTATCCGTCTCTGGTGTTCCAGACACTGCTCTACCTGCTGGCCAAAAGCAATAAGCATGTTCTCCAACTCGGGGCTTCTGCACTTGCGTTTACCTCTTCTTCAGAGATTTAAACATGTCACTGCCCCATACCGTTCGGCTCTGAGTTACGAAGGCATCTGAGTACTCTGCCCAATGCAGCAGCTCCTGTGTGATTCTCCTGTAAGATTCTCCTGTATTAGTCAATCCTGCCTTAGCCTCTTCATGATATGTTTATCACATTCTTACCACACTGGTTAATCTCTCCACTGTCTCCCCCCCCCCCCCAGAATGCAGACTCTGTATGTCTAATATAGACTCTGCGAGGGCAGGAGGTTCAAGAGTATTCTTCACTGTCCTCATTTGCAGTTCCCTATCCAGAGTAGTATCTGGTGTACACAAGGTGCACAATAAATCTACTCTAAAGAAATGAGCTGCTGAGCTCAAGCAATCATTTCATTTACAACCTGCTCACTTCTTACGTCAACTGCAGTCCCTTCCGGCTTTAAAGCAGAGGCGACTCTCGGCTTAAAGATCCCTTTATGGAATAAATACTTGAAATTAAAATGCACGTATGTTTCATTTATAGCACATCTATTTCCTTTACAGCCCTGTAGATCTGGGAAAGAACGCAGTTACACATTCGGTTGTGCAGCCCCTTAGTCTGTTCTGCAAGAAACTCAGAGCAAATACAAGTTCATGTGGAGAATTCCTGCTCTTCACTCATTTCCCCCAAAATGCTTTTTAAAAAGAAAGTCAAAAAGTTACTTTTAACCATAAACATATGCCATATATATATATATATATATATATATATCATTTAGAAGGCATAAAGTAAACTAACAAGTACTCTCTTCTTCGCCCATCCCCACCAACTACCTACAGCTTAAAAAAACAATCAATGCCAGAACTGAAGGATCGAGTTCCATACTCTCTATATAATATGTAAGCTCACACGTAACATGCATGCATATGCATAAAGGATAATCTGTTCCCACAGGTTTATCTGAATGTGTCCCCATGTACACATTCAAAACTATGTTAACGGTGACTTAGTGACAGGCCTGCAATATTTTCTTTCTTTTTTTTAATTTTTATTTTTATTAGATGTTTTCTTCATTTACATTTCAAATGCTATTCTGAAAGTCCCCTAGACCTCCCTCCCCTCGCCCACCCCCCCACCGCCCTGCTTCCCTACCCACCCACTCCTGCTTCCTGGCCCTGGCATTCCCCTGTACTGGGGCATATAAACTTTGCTAGACCAGGGCTGTAATATTTTCTAGTTCTTTTTTTTACAATGAGGATGTATTATCTTACTAGCTGATAAAATAATTATAATATCTTAAAGGGAACTAGGACCTGTTAGACAAGTTTCTAGGGGAATGTAAAAAGCAAACACAGATAATGGGTGAACTTTTACAAGGGAAAGCTATAGTCTCGGATCATTGAAATTAAATAGCCCAAATTAAAAGGGAAAAAAAGGAGGAAGCAAAATCATGATCAGAAAGTCTGCATTCACATTTTTCACAGCCGGGAGTATGGTCCGTGGTTTCTCAGTTGAAAGAACAAGATTGTAAATTAAGCTGCTGGTTCATCTGCCACGTAGGGAGGCCAGGCTCGCAGGGCGGAATATGTGTACACATAATTATCTTGAGGTGAGATGTGGCGCTGGTGGAGGGAACAGGGAAGTTTTAAACAGCTTAAGTGTGTTGCTCAAGCTAGTCCATTTGTATAGGATAATGTTGATTTTACTGTCTCACTTACGAGACTTCTGAGCTGGAAATAACCTTAGCTGTCATGTGGGTAAGCTCATCTTCCAGGTGAGGAAACAGCCTAAGAAATCAAGTGGCTTGGCCTGGTCACCAAGGGCATGGCGGTTAGAGCTGACGGATCCTTGTTCCTGGAACTGAACTGCCTCCAGCTCTCGGGGAAACAGAATAAGGAAAAGCTGAAGCGAAGGCATCAGTGACTGAGGGCTCCCTCTACTCCCTCACTGGCAGGTCTCACAACTCAGGTCTCAGAGCCAAGGATACCATCTAAAGGAGCAATGGCTGTGCTGTTGCTGCAGGTATCTGGTGTTCTGCCAGAGCCCGGCTGAGGATGGGAAGCAACAGAGGCAGCCTGACCCAGGGGGACTGAAAGGTAATATTCGAGGCAAGGACTTTAAATAGCACAAATGACCTTCAGCAGGAACAACATTCTAGAGTCAAGATCCCACTTGATAGGTGAGAAAGCATGGGGTCCATCTCAGATCATCAAGGGAGTCAGCCGAGAATGGCTGTCGCTCGGCAAGAAAAAGCCAGGTGTAAAATGGTAAGGAGAATATTTCTGCGTCACCACACTTAATTTTTTAAAAAGTCCTATACTTAGAAATGAAGTTATCTTCAAGGTGCTCCATAACTCGCTTTGAGCTAACAATTACTTCCTATCTATATTGATACATAATCAGCTGGAGGTTTCAAAGGGAAGCAGGAAGTATGGACACACCATCCAAGATACAGTTGTTTCTGGAGGGCCAGTGCACAGAGCCCCTCCTACACTCCCTACTGTGAATGTCGCAGCGGATGCACATTTTAAGGTAGGTTATTAAAAGAGGCAAATGCATTTCTCCAAATGGTGGGAGCTGGCTAGATTCCACGTACACAGGAGAAGGTGCTTGCTTGCTTCTTTCTTGGAGTGTCTGACTGCATTAAATATTACACATTCTAAATCCATCCATTTGCCTGAAACTTTTGTGATTTCATTTTTCTTTAAAGCTCAATAGTATCCATGTGTGTGTATGCATATACATTACATTTTCATAAGTATAACATGTAGAAAGGCTAAAGGTTAAGGAATGAGGAAAGATTGGATGCAGGTAATAGACATGAGTCATGAAAAACAGAATATACAGATAATTTCATTCCTAGTTCTAACTCTGTCCTGGATTATGTGTTTGGTGTGGTGGGCAAGTGCGTTAAAAATAGATCTGGGAGCAAATGTGAAACTCTGCAGCTTCTTTTCCTACTGTCTAAGCACACAGAAGTCTGCTGACTTGTACAGTCTTCGGCTCTGGGCTCCTCACGCAGCTTCTATTCCTACTCACTAACCATACAGAAGCGTGCTGACTTGTACAGTCTTTGGTTCTGGTTAATTTCAAGGTAAGGGTTTTAATTTATTCAAACAGAGTTTTGAAATGGCGAAAGAAAATGAGGAGAGCTCTGTGAGCACTGCAAAAACACCCAGGAAATATTTAGTCTGCTGTTGTTTTGAATAGGTGTCACTGGAGGGGCAGTCAACGTGGTACAGTCTTGTCGTCTCACTAGGAGGACAAAGATCCAAAAATCAGCAAGTGTGTCAAAGGTACATAGCAAATGTCTGATTGCTCCCTCATGGATTGTTCAACTCAGAGAAATCTATCGGAAACCTGAAGATGAGCCAAAGGGAAGCTTGCTGAGACACTGGACCTGGGAAGACCAGCACACACCTCAGGTCTGGGCGGTTCTCCCACACTGCAGCTGTCCTCTGCCCCTGCTGCCACCCAAACTCCTAAGATAATGTCACCAGTCACACCAAGGAGCCAGCATATATTAATAACAACAAAACATTTCTAACCCCTTATCACCAGGAAAGCCTGTACATTCCAATTAGGCATGAGTTTCAGACTCTATATTCTGAGAAAGTCTAGAGAAAAAAAAAAATTATCCCCAGGATTCCTGGAAACTTCCATAGATGCCTTGGTTACAGGCAGCATCTATGTCGTCAACAGTAAGAGTGCAGGTGCCAGGCCTTTCTGCTCTTCTGATTTCAGGAGCTCCACGTTGTAAAAGTAGGCCAGCTACTATTAGCTCTGATTGAGGTGAAAACATAATTATTTTGTGTGTGTTGATCCTTGAAGACAGGCTCACGGCACACAAAATGCTTATGTTTACTATGTTTATTACACAACCCGACAGAGATCTTTAAACAGTTAAATATCAGCCATCTATTTTGATTTTGGAATAGATGGTATTGTTTTTTTTTTCTTTAAATGGAGAGACATAAAATGGGTTCAGTCTTAAAACAGGAAATTAAATAATCCATATACTTGTACTATGTGATATCTACATATTTTTAAATTGGAGCTTTACTCTCCAGCTAGCATATTTCTCGTGAAAAATAAGCAGTAGCTATTCTGGATCAAATCATAGAATTACGCCCCTAAGTGATAATATAATACCCCCTTCGAGCCATGAGAATGTACTACTTGAACAGAACCTTTGGATTTTTTTCGGCGGCCCCGAGAGCTTCTCATACACGTGTGCCATCTTCTGGAACTTCGTCCCTTTCTTCAGGAGTTTCTTCTTTTTACTAGGAAATACAACGTAGGTAATGCCAGCTTTTCTTGATGCTTCAATGAGAGACATAGACAGGATTTTCATGTCTTCTGAGCCCTGAAGGCTTTCCAGGCTGTCCTTTCGGGAGAGGTTAAACGAGATTCTTTGCTTGGCGAGCTGGTGCTCCAGCTCCTTCTTCTTCTGGTACTTCAACTGTTCCAAGTTGGTGTCTATGTCGTCCTTCATTATAAATGGCAGTGGGGTCTCTTCTTTCCTCAACTCAAATTTAGACTTTGATCTCTTAATAAGAAAACAGAGGTGGAATATATATATATATATATATATATATACATATATATATATATATAATTTAATACAATCATAACTGCAATTAACGTGGTTTGGCTTTATTGAGTAAAAATTAAATAATATACTCAAAGTTGTCACTGGTGTGTATGAATTGTCTGAAATAACATTTTCTATCGTGACATTCTCAGGCACGTATGCAGTGTACTTTGACCACACTTGCCCCTGTCTTTTTCTTATCCCTTCACCCCAATGTCCTTACTTTTCCCAAACAGTCTCTCTTCTAGATCTAGATAGAGGATACCATATTTGTCTTTCTCCACCTGACCTCTTTCACATCAGATGATGGCCTCCAGACTACATCCATTTCCCCTCAAATGAAACACTTTTGCCCTTCTTTATGGCTGAATCCTGTTCAGTGGTGTGCAAGCCACATTGTCTTTATTCATTCCTTTATCTACCACTGATGGCCTCTACCTGATGGTCACTTGTCTGCTGTGATTAGAGCTCCGACAAACATGGATATGCATGGGTGTTTGTTGCATACTGATTTTGATTCACTCAGGAGTGTACACAGGAGCAGTTAGGCTGGATCACAGCTCTATTTTTAGTTTCCTGACCAACCTCCATGTTGATTTCCCACAGTGGCTACAGTAATTTACATTCCCACTAGTAGTGCAAACAGATTCCTTTTGCCCACACTCTCGCCAGCATCTGCCGTCATGTTTTCTTGGTCATGACTGTTGGAACTAGGACAAGATAAACTGTCAAGGCAGATTTGATTTGTACTTACCTGATGGGCTAAGAATATTGACACTTTCCCATGTATTTATCAATCATTTGTTCTTCAAACCTTGAAAAATGTTTAGTTCATTTGTCCATTTAGTGATTGAGTCTCCTTTCCTACTTTCTTTCAGTTTGGTTTTTTGTTTGGTTTTTGTTTGTTTGTTTCCTTGCTTGGTCGCTTGGTTTGGTTTGGGTTTGGGGGTTTTGAGTTTTTTTATTTGACTTGATTATTTGGAGTTCTTTCTATACTCTGTATATTAATTCTTGTCATATAGATATCTGGCAAAGATTTTTATTATTATTATTATTATTATTATTATTATTATTATTATTATTATTTGCATTTTCTAGGCTGTCTCTCTGATCTCTTTTTGAACAGAAGCCCTGTAATTTGATACAATCCCAGTTTTCAGTTCTTGTTATTATGTCCTGAGTTACTGGGGCAATATTCAGAAGCGTGTTGCTCATGCCATTAGAGTGCTTTTCTTCAATAATTTCAAAGTTACATGTCTTACACTAAGGTACATGATGCCATTTGAACTGGACTTTGGATAGAAGGATCTAGTTTTACCCTTCTAGGGGTGGGTGCCCAAATTTCCCAGAACCACTTGCTAAAGAGGCTATTTTTTGTTTGTTTGTATTATGCTTTTTGGCAGCTGTGCTGAGAATTCGATGGTTGTAGCTCTATAAGTTCTCTGTTACACTGTCTTTGTGTCTGTATGTGCTATTACACTGCTATCTTTATTATCATGACAGTGGTTTCATTTTAAAGCAGGTCCTACGATAACTCTTGCGTGGCACTTTGTGCTTGGAGCTGATCTGGCTTGACAGTCTTTGTGTTTGTACAGGACTATTTTTCATTTCTTTGAAGGATTTCACCGGAATTTTGTAATGAACTTATAGATAACTCTTGGTAAGATGACTATACTCTTAATATTAGCTTGCCCAACCACCATGAATTCAGGAGGTGTTTCTACCTTCTAGTGTATTCAAAGTGTTCTTCCTATGTTTTATAGTTTTCATTGCAAAGATCTTTTACTTCCCTTGTTAGATTTTGTACTAGTTGGTTTTTATCAAAAATCCACAAGTAAGAATTTCACAAAAGCTATTTATGTATTTAAAATGTACCCATAGAGATCATGGCCTGCATTATTTATTATACTTCCTATCTCATGAGACTACAAATAACTCAAAAAGGTAATAATAAGGAACAGCATATCTCTTCAAACTTTGGGGAAAAGGCATGATTTTTGTTGCTATAAATACAAACATTTTTGAGATATAATAGCCAAAAATTTTACAATACCTTTAATCGTGTATATGGTGCACTGGAATATGTTTGGATATTTTCATATGATGCAGACTTTTTTATTATTAAATTCTATAAGATAATCAAGGAAAAATACATTAATCGTAGTTGCAAAGCAAACTCATATGACAGTTGAGTGATGATAATTCTTGCAAATGAATGAAAAGTACAAGCACTAATAAAATATACTGTCTTGCTTATTAAGTCATTTCCTTAATAGAGAAGAGCAGGACTTGAAGACTGTCACTTCATTCAGTCAAGCTTGTAGAAATGAAAATTGTTTGTTTCAAATTTAAGCCGAAGACAGCAAAACTGGAGAACCTGTGGTGTGAAGATGCTCTGGGCAAAGCCTCCATGTTGGTGTGAGTGGAACTGATTTGTGAATGTTCTTTTTTTTTTAATTAGGTATTTATTTCATTTACATTTCCAATGCTATTCCAAAAGTCCCCCACGCACTCCCCCACCCACTCCCCCACCCACCCACTCCCACTTCTTGGCCCTGGCGTTCCCCTGTACTGAGGCATATAAAGTTTGCATGACCAATGGGCCTCTCCACTGATGGCCGACTAGGCCATCTTCTGATACATATGCAGCTAGAGGCACGAGCTCCAGGGGGGTACTGGTTAGTTCATATTGTTGTTCCACCTATAGGGTTGCAGTTCCCTTTAGCTCCTTGGGTACTTTCTCTAGCTCCTCCATTGGGAGCCCTGTGATCCATCCAATAGCTGACTGTGAGCATCCACTTCTGTGTTTGCCAGGCCCCAGCATAGCCTCACAAGAGACAGCTACATCTGGGTCCTTTCAGCAAAACCCAAAACCTTGCTAGTGTATGCAATGGTGTCAGGATTTAGAAGCTGATTATGGGATGGATCCCCAGATATGGCAGTTTCTAGATGGTCTATCCTTTTGACTCAGCTCCAAACTTTGTCTCTGAAACTCCTTCCATGGGTATTTTGTTCCCAATTCTAAGAAGGGGGCTCTGACACATGAGGATACATTAGTCAGGCCCGAGAAAGAAATGTATCCTAAACATTCCCCTTTTTCTACTTCGACTCTCTGACGTTTCAGAATGTTATATATACATACAACCTGATTTGATCTCATGCAACCCCCAATCCCTTCCCTGCAGTTCTTCCCCTCTGTCTTCAACCACTTTTCCTTCCCATCTTCATGCGTTCTAGTTTTTGAAATCCACTGAGTCTGCTTAGGGCAGACCACATGTGCATAGTTTGGACCTATTTACTGAAACACGGGCAGCCTCTGATGACCTTCAGCCCCAAAGGACACTGACTCTGACTCTCCCTCCCACGGCAGTCATAAATTGCCAATTACTCATCAACTAGGGGTAGAATCTCCAGTCTTCTCCCACTCCACATTAGTATTTTGTCTGGATTAATGTTCTGCAAATCTTGTGCATGCTGGACAGTCCCTTTTAATCTTAAAAAACCACAACCTTTAGCTTCAGGGGAGGCAAACATATAAGCATCACCGCTTTCTATGATGTCACCAAGATGTTACATTTAGAGTAAGAAAGCACTGTCATGGTAGAATAGGAAGGAAGTATGTTTGATGTTCCTAGACAAATAAAATGCAGTATCTATAACCCAAAATAAGTGTTCTGTATCAGAGTTTAATTTGAGTACAAAGAGAATAGGGAGAGGTCACCTCTGGATAGGCAAGAACCTGGATACAGCACAGCTGCTGGGTAAGGGCAAAGGTATTTCCATAGAGTGCAAAGACGCTAAGAACAGCCCAGGCCATGTCAACAGTCCCTAACAAACACAGAGAAATGTGCCAGCAATTTCAGTGAACAAGGACTGTAGTGGAAGCAGAGTGTAAGTTATACATGGATGTTGGATGGATAGATGGAGAAACACATGGGCAATACATTGTGAGGCTTAGCTAAGCACTCTGGATTTGTGTGGTAGAAAGAGCTACTCTTTTCTCAGATATCAGTGATATAATCAGATCTATATCCTCCAACTACAGCAAAATGGGGATAAAGCAGTAGCTACTAAAGACGAGACAGGATGACAGGAAAATATGAGAGGTGCCATTGCCACAACCTAGAAACGAAAATGGCTTTCTGACCCAGAGTGTAATTGGGTGATTTGGTTATTTTTAAAGGACAACTCCTGTTCTAGGTGCTGCAGATATAGCTGTGGTATGGGCAGTGACACCCCAGGCCAGTGAGGAATGGAAAGATCCAGCTCACATCAGGACAAGCAGCCAATAAATGGCGGCAAGGAGATAGCAAACCACTGACCGGGGCTCACAACTATAGGCCAAACGTGCTTCCTGGAAATATGGGGAAATAGGCAGAAACACAGTCAGCCTGATAGCCAACCAGAAAGGGGGTGTGACTTGGCTCAGGACAGTGAATCTCAGTGCTACCTGGTGATGATGTAGCAGACCCAGGTGGATTACAAGCTGAAGGCCTTAAAAAAAAGAAAACTTCTGCTACATATGCAGCTAGAGACACGAGCTCCGGGGTACTGGTTAGTTCATATTGTTGTTCCTCCTATAGGGTTGCAGACCCCTTCAGCTCCTTGGGTACTTTCTCTAGCTCCTCCACTGGGGGCCCTGTGTTCCATCCTATAGATGACTGTGAGCATCCACTTCTGTATTTGCCAGGCACTGGCATAGTTTCACTCAAGACAGCTATATCAGGGTCCTTTCAGCAAAATCTTGCTGGCATATGCAATAGTGTCTGGGTTTGGTTGTCGGCCATCATTGGGAAAAGAGGCCCCTTGGTCTTGCAAACTTTATATGCCCCAGTACAGGGGAACGCCAGGGCCAAGAAATAGGAGTGGGTGGGTAGGGGAGCAGGGTGGGAGGAGGATATAGTGAACTTTCGGGATAGCATTTGAAATGTAAATAAAGAAAATATCTAATTAAATAATAATAATAATAATTAATAATAATAAAAGAAAAAGAAAACTGTCTTAGTTATTGTCCTTAAATTTCAGGACATTAATAAGCCACTGATATAATCAATAACTATATTCATAATGTAAACAGCATACCTTTCTCAGTCCTGTTTATGGCTTAAGGAGTAGCTGTGAGTACTCTGCCAGGACACTGGGATCATGGGAGCACACTCAAACATCACTTACTCAGACACTGTTACTCTGCTCCACAGCTGCAAACAGCTTCCCCTTTGGGCCAAAGGGCCATGCGCGTGCAGTACAGAAATGATTTCTATAATAACTAGAAACAATTTCTGAACTAAAGGAAGGTATAACAATCAACTTAAATTCAGAGTAAAAGCCACAAGTACCTTAAAACTTCTTTTGGTGGAGGTATTTACAATAATCTCAGTCTCCTTGGTTACAGATAATTTCTCAGTTAAGAGTCTGCTTGTCTGAACACTCTGTGGTTTTAAAAAAAATTAAATTATATATTAAATAATTTCATGAAATATTTTCAATGTTTTATAGTCACTGCTGTTTCATTGAACAACGTTGTTAGCAAAAACAAATAAAAGACCTGCAGTAAAAGAAGTTACTTCCAATGATGCATGAAAGTCTAACTAGAGACTTTGTATTAATACAAAATCCATACTACAGCTCCTGCCTTTTTTGGGGTGAGGGGTTCGAGACGGGGTTTCTCTGTGTAGCCCTGGCTGTCCTGGAACTCACTTTGTAGACCAGGCTGGCCTCAAACTCAGAAATCCGCCTGCCTCTGCCTCCCAAGTGCTGGGATTAAAGGCGTTTACCACCACGCCCAGCTTAGCTCCTGCCTTTAATCAAATGGGAGCATGCGTGTGATTTCTGCAGTATGAAATATTAAGAGTTATCAATGACATTACATTCTCATAGATTAGTACTATATGTCTTTCACATCAACACCAGAGTTATTAGCAAGACACATAATCAGGCTGTACTGTTGGATGACTTCATTTTCAAGTACGAGCGAGTACTCTAAATGTAAACTGGAGTGGAATTTTTCTTAAATGACTTAAGCTTTGGATTCTATCACCCAATAAAGTTGCAATATATGTGTGTTCTTGTAAGATAAAAGGACTATACAAATTATGCTCATTAAATGTTACTTCTCTACCTTATAGTCAGTGATTTTGGTATTCAAAAGCAACTAGGAAACATAAACTTGACAACCTGACAGTTTCATGATTAGCTGAACCATGCTCTTCTTTATTTATCTGATGCGGTTCTAACTTTATGATTGAAAACACTGAAATTTAAAAATCAGTTTTTACAAGTATTAATGCTATTGTCATTTAGAAAAATGGGGGAAAATAAGGTGATTCTGATCATCCTTTTATACTGTATATCTTAGGGTTTCTATTGCCATCATGAAACATCCTAACAAACCTCAGCTTGGGTCAAAAGGGTTGATTTCGCTTACACTGACACTTCACTGTTCATCATCAAGGCAGGAACTCGGGCAGGGCAGGAACCTGGAGGCAGAAGCTGATGCAGAGACCATGGAACAGGGCTGCTTACTGGCTTGCTCCCCATGGCTTGCTCAGCCTGCTTTCTTATAGCACCTAGAACCACCAACCCAAGAATGGTACTACCCACAATAGACTGGGGCTTCCCCCATCTATCAATCACTAGTTAAGAAAATGGTATACAAGTGTGTCTGCTTACAGCTGGATCTTCTGGGGGCATTTTAACAATTGAAATACCTTTCTCTCAGATGACTTCAGCTTATGGAAGGTGACAGGAAACTAGCCTGGCCAGTGTATTTTTACACTGGAAAATTATTTAGCTGTAGCAAAATAATTACAAGTCATAGCAGAAAGACACTTGGACATTACTATTCTTCAAAGACTAACTCCCTGATATAGAAAAGAACTTTTGCAACTGTTTTTGCCCCATGCTTACATAAGATATTCAAAATATATTGGAATGCAAGTATTATATATTTAATGGAACACTCTTAACAAAACAAAGACAAAAACTTTCACACTATATTTTATGTCAAAATAGTAGAACCTGTTAGTAGTCAGTCATTGTTTACTGTGGGGGAAAAAAAACTCAAGAAACAAACAACAAAAACATAGCACAGCTCATACTGATGCCTCAGAAACTGTCTAAATATTTCCTAAACTAAGGCACCATGCATAGCAATTAGAGTATAAGAGTTTATGTGGCGTCCCATGGGAAAATCATCCTGCTTTTGTCCAGTGATATTGCTGAAGCTGGAGCAGGGGTGCAGATAGAGTGGAAAAACTGCCCTTGTTGTTTGACTATGGAACGTTCCCCACCTCCAGACTCCTAGGCTCAACCCTTGGCTCCAGCTTCTGGCACTACTTTGGGAGGGAATGCGAGCATTTTGAGTACCATCTAAGAGGGTCAAGTGGCCTGGGTTGGGAAGTGATGGAAGATGCTGCCCTGGAAGCTGCCCTTGAAGGTTATGCCTGCCCGGTTCCTTCTCCCTGCCCTGCTTCCTGGCTACTATGAAGTGAAGAACTTTTCCTACCACACCCTCCCAGCACTGTGATGCTCTGCTTAAATGTGTGCTGCCAAGCAATCATGAACTGAGAAAAAAAAAAAAAGAAAAATGACAAAAGAACAAAATGAAAACATGCTTGTACCCACAAAAGAACATATAAATTCTACCTACTAGAGTAGAATTTAAATATTTACTAGGTCAAATTGAGTCTTTTAAAAGTAACAGGAGATAAAATTCACAAATTACAAGTTTTTTAATAAATACAGAATTTTCATGCCACATGAAATAAAAATTGTTAGTTGCACAAGAAAAGCATGAACCAAACACATGTACACTGAAAACCTCTAATTAATCAGTCTTCATTAGGTCAAATGAAGGAAGTAGAAAGTGAACCACATAGAAAAGAAGTCATATAACTAAGTCTATTAAGCCAGCTGGGTACTTCAGTTTATCTGCACAGTGTGAGGCCTCCTTAAATCCTCAAAGCTTACTTTACATACAAAAACAATGGATTTCAGGAGCAGAAAGGGATTCAAATCCCAGGCTCTGATTCCACAACCTATGTTCTGCTTAGGCTGGCTCAGTGCTAACAAGGAACCTTCAAACAATGCCATCGGCTTAGTCAACAAATGCTGGGATATTCAATAAACCACAATACAAATAGCAACCAATTTCAAAAACACATGTAGTCTAAAGATATACTGTATGTTATTAAATATTAAGAATAAACTTTAAAGAAAACAGTATCAAAACTTCTTTAAGCTTTTAAAACCCCTTCCTACCTAAGTGGTATAAGCAAAAGAAAATGAAAACTATCCCCCCATCAAGAAAAGAGCTGTTTCAAAAATAAATGAAGACACTAAGTAAGAATTGGTGCAATAAACTAAAAGCTTTATACAAAAGTCTTAAGTTATATTTATATTACTTTAAAACAAAAAGAACCTAATTAAATTTCAGTAGAAAATAATACAATTATTAAACAGAATATAAACATTCTATAATAAGTGATGAAGTAAAAAAACCAAAATAGAAAAGACTGTGATACTTCACAGTATCACAATGATGTAATAATTAATCCAAAATATTTTTAATCAAAGCAGATAGAATATACTCTTTCTTTTCCTGCCGGTAGGCCACAATAAATAGTTTGGACACTGAATATCATAAATCTTAGTAAAAATGTACCAGCAGTGGTTGTTCTCTACTGGTGCAAGTATGGTAGTTTGATAAAAGATAGAGTTTACAACTGAAAACAAAGAAAAGAAACAAGAAAGTTAAATTGCTTTTAAAAATCCTATTATAGATATAAAACTTGTAAGAAACAGGAAGGAAACTGCAACATTACAAATAGAGCTCAAAACTGACAGAAAAACATGGCCAACTCTATACATAGAACATGTGTCTCATAAAACACACGGCTTTCTGTAATGAGTTATCAGTTGACTCAAAAACAACTTGGCATAAATAACTCAAAAATTAGTAAAGAAGACATTTAAATCATCAGAAACTTTCCCAAATAATGCATTTCTGAAGAGACAGTGAATTCTTTTGAAATTCCAAGAAGATTTCTCTTATCTGTATTAACTCTAGTATTTTCTTTTGAAATATGTAAACGGAAATAACTGGTAACAAAAATCAATGAAGGAGACAATTCACGAAGGCGGCCACTCAGTGTGATGACAGCCATCTTGGTCATGACTGCCATTTTGTCCACCAGGTGACGCATGTCATACCCTATAGGAAAAATGATGGCAGAGCAGTCAGTAGAGCACGTCGTGCTGGCCACTGACACCTGTGCTGTGTCCTACCTGACATTTAAACGTGCTAATCGTTTCTCAGAAAGCCCGGGCACATTCCACTTGGCAGCAGGCCACCTGTGACTGGCTGAGAATATTAATCCCTTTCTTCCTGCTTTGGGGGATGTGGAGCTGCTGCCCAGTGAACACTCCATACATGCATACAAATGTGTTTTAATCAAATATACCCTCAATCCCTCCCTCATTACTCCTAACTCTCTCATTTCCCCAACCCTCCACCCCTACCCCAGCCACCAGTTTGTCCTGCTTTGTCTTTGAAGTCCAGTGATTTCATTTAGTGCAGCCTCTTTGAACATGGGTGACGATCCATTTGGAGCACAGGTAGCCCTTTTGGAAAAATATCCCTAGAGAACCTGACTCTCACTTCATCAGTTACCCATAGCTCTTCAGGTGGAAGGGTGGGGCTTCACTGACCTTCCACTTTCCATGCTGGGATTTTGGCTGATTAGATCTCGCCTAAGTCTTGACATATGGCTCTGGCACACCCAACAAATGTTATTTTGAGATGAAGCCATGATTTAAAATGGCCCAAAGAACAAAATCCCAGGGACAGATCGATTCAGGTTAGAATTTTACAGAGCTTCAAAAAAGAATCAATTATCTTCCTCCAGGAAGTGAATACGTTTGAAAAACAGAGACCTCGTCAACACCTGGCAAGGCAACATTTTAGCTTCAACCTGAGGGGAAGCTGCAACAGGTGCTTGGGGAAGACCAGGACCTGGAGGGATTCCCAAGGGAGCCTGTGCCAGCTGGCCATGCGGCCATGTGCTGTCTCCTACCAGTCTGGCTACTCTTCTAGACTTGTTTGAAATAAAGTTTGCTTTTCCAACAAAGTGGAAAAGACATTCTGTCTGCTGTTCCAGGAGAACTATAAAGTCCTAACTGTGGGGCACACATCAACAGTACTACTATCACTGCCAGCAAATTAATAGGGAGTCTTAATTATTGTCTAAAATTTGATAATAAATGATCACTGTCTTCATGAACCAAAAAAGTAAATGAAAATACCTGAGATCCTCTATATAATCTGCATGACTTTATAACTTAAGTCCTCAAATAAAATACTCTTCCAAAACAAGAACAGGCATGTTTTCTTGTCTAGCTACAATAAGTATATAATTTAAAGAAGTGCATAAATTATAGCTATAGGATATATATATACATACACATATATGCCAGAATTTTATAAAATATATATATACATTCATATGTATGTGTGACAACTACTACATAAATCATCTCTATTGTATCATCCAACCAATCCTGACAGTGGCAATAATTGCTTGACAAGTTATATGGCAATTTTCTATCAGAAGAAATTATACAAGTTTACTATTAAATTGCAACAAAAATTACAATACAGAAAGCACAGTCATTACCTCATATTTTGGATATAAAGTTTCTCTTATGGTTGATTCTGGAAGAGCAAATTTAGGTGCAGAAAGATTCCAAAACATCTTTGAAATCCCAGGATATGCAGACACCTTTGAAAATATTATGGGAAAAAAAACTATGACAAATAGTAACAAATACCCCCTAAAACCAAAACCCCAAATTCCTGCCACATTGTTTCTAGTCATTGAGAAAATGGCTTGATTTGTAACCCAGCCTCTGCCATGGAGGGAAGATAATTTTGCAAGCCCCAGCTTTAAAGGACAAGTAAAGCCAGCAGTGGTGAGTGACTTTGTGACACAAAGGACTGGGGAGCCACACTGGAGGCAAACTGACCAGCCAAACAGGAGGTACATGTGCCATCTGTTTTAGAAGTGTCACTAACCAAGTTCTTACATATGTGCATGAGAAAATATGTATAGGTCAATTCACAGAGCATACTAAATTAGAAAATAAAGTCCAATTTAAGTGTTCCTTAGGAGAGAAACAAGTAAATAAACATTATTATATGGCTATTCAGATACAACTATTACAACCCATAGATGGGGCTGATAAACTGTACTGAAAATAATAATTTCAGAAAAATTCATGCAAAATGTTATTTATATGAGAGATTGCTTAGGATCATATGTCGAGTTATTAAGTTGTTAAGTCATAAACTAAAAAGGTATTTGTTTTAGAAAAATAAACCTATCGGGATGCTACCAGAATTGCGGTAGTATTTGAATAAGTTTGAATAATAAAGGCTGATATTTAGCACAATGCAAAGCTTCAGAACACATTCAGGGAGTAAAAAAAAAAGAATCCAGGGTAGAATGCAAAACTTAACAAGGCATTCTAACTGTATCGGCAATATGTGGAGCAACCTCATATTCTAGGGCGGATGCTGAGCTCAGTGACTGGGAAGCAGTGGAGAGTGTAAAGCTAAAGGAACAGGAACAGGAAGCAGTCCCTCTGGCCCTGGGCTTTAGCTGCTGATGCTCCCACAGGAACGCAGCAAGTCTGACACTTCCATCCACACACACTGGACTACTGAATACAAGGGTGGCAGATGGTGGGAGTCAGTGTGCCACTGTTAGAGTGCGACTTTAAAGATGATCGAGGGGTAGCTAGAATGTTCCTATCACAGTGGATTGTGAACTCACATTTAGTCTAGTATAGACACAGATGCTTACATACAGCAACATTTACAGATGCACGTATTTATATGAGTTAGTATACACAGACACACATAATTTATAAATATTATTTTTATTAATCTTTGAATTCCATAAGCAGATTTTGATCATATACACTCCAACCATCAAAGAAAATTCAAAACATAAAACCTCCTAACCCAAAGCATCCAAGAAATTCAGGACACAATGAAAATAACAAATCTAAGAATAATCAGAATAGAGGAGAATGAAGATTCCCAGCTCAAAGGACCTGAAAATGTCTTCAACAAAATCATAGAAGAAAACTTCTCCAAACGAAAGAAAGAGATGGCTATAAAGGTACAAGAAACCTATAGAACACCAAATAAATGGGACCAGAAAAGAAAATTTTCTTGTCACATAATAATAAAAACACTAAATGCACAGAACAAAGAAAAAAATATTAAAAGCTACAAGGGAAAGGGGCCAAGTAACATATAAAAGTAGACTTATCAGAATTATACCAGACTTCTCAACAGAGACTATGAAAGCCAGAAAATCCTGGTTAGAAGTTATGCAGACTCTAAGAGAACACAAATGCCAGCCCAAGTTACCATACTCAGCAAAATTCTCAATCAACATAGATGGAGAAACCAAAATACTCCAGGACAAAACCAAATTCAAACAGTATCTGTCTACCAACCCAGCCCTACAGAGGTTCCTGGAAGGAAAACTCCAACACAAGGAAGGTACCTGCACCAAAGAAATGACAAGATGTTAAGCATCTCACAACAAAGTCAAAATCAGAGAGGTACAAGAACATAACGCCACCTATAAAAAAAAAAATATCAAGAACCAACAGTCATCTTTCTTTAATATCTCTCAATATTAATGGACTCAACTCACCTATAAGAAGGCATAAGCTAACAGACTGGATATGCAAACAAGATCCAGCATTTTGCTGAATACAGGAAACACATCTCAATAACAAAGACAGATACTAACTCAGAGTAAAAGGATGGAAAAAGGTCTTCCAAGAAAATGGTCCCAGGAAACAAACAGGAGTTGCCATCCTAATATTCAATAAAATAGAATTTCAACCAAAAGTTATCAAGTGTGATGAAGAAAGACACTTCTTATTCATCAAGGGGAAATTCACCAAGAAAAAGTCTCACTTCTGAATATCTATGCCCCAAATGCAAGAGCACCCAAATTCATTAAAGAACCTTTACTAAAGCTCAAAACACACATTGAACCTGACACAATAATAGTGGTAGATTTCAACACCCCACTCTCACCAATGGACAGGTCAGTGAAACAGAAACTAGACAGGGACACAGTGACACCGAGAGAGGTTATGAACCAAATGGATTTAACAGATATCTGCAGAACATTTCACCCTAAAACAAAAGAGTACATCTCCTTCTCAGAACCTCATGGTACCTTCTCCAAAATCAAGCATATATTTGGTCATAAAACAACCCTAAACAGATACAAGAAGATTGAGATAATACCATGCATCCTATCAGATCACCATTGCCTAAAGCTGGTCATCAATAACAGCAAACACTACAGAAAGCCCACATACACATGGACACTGAACAATTCTTTACTCAGTGACAACATGGTCAGGGAAGAACTAAAGAAATTAAAGACTTCTTGGAATTTAATGAAAATGTTGACACATCATACCCAAACTTATGGGACACAATGAAAGTAGTGCTAAGAGGAAAGATCATAGGAATAAGTGCCCTGGTAAAGAAACTGGAGAGATCTTACACTTACAACTTAACAGCATACCTGAGAGCTCTAGAACAAAAAGAAGCAAACTTACCAAATGGAAGTAAGAGGCAGGAAACAGTCAAACTCAGGGCCAAAAGCAACCAAATAGAAACAAAGAAAACAATACAAAGAATCAACAAAACCAAAAGCTGGTTCTTTGAGAGAATCAACAAGATAGATAAACCTCTAGCCAAACTAACTAAACAGCAAAGAGGCAGTATCCAAATTAATAAAATCAAAAATGAAAAGGGAGACATAACAACAGAAACAGAGGAAATTCAAAAAATTATCAGATCATATTATAAAAGCCTATACTCAATAAAATTGGAAAACCTAGATGAAATGGATGGATTTCTAGACAGATGCCACATACAAAGTTAAATCAAGAGCAGGTAAACTATCTAAACAGGGCCATATTGCACAAGGAAATAGAAGAAATCATTTAAAACCTCCCAACCAAAACAAGCCCAGGGCCATATGGATTTAGTGCAGAATTATACCAGACCTTCAAAGAAGACCTGATACCAATTTTCCTCAAACTACTCCATAAAATAGAAACAGAAGGAACAGTATCTAACTCATTCTATGAAGCCACAATTACTCTGATACCTAAACCACACAAGGTCCCAATCATAATAGAACTTCAGACCAATCTCATTTATGCATACCAATGCAAAAATACTCAATAAAATTCTTGCAAACAGAATCCAAGAACACATTAAAACCATCATTTACTATGATCAAGTAGGCATCATCGCAGAGATGCAAGGTTGGTTTAATATACAAAAATCCATTGACGTAATTCTCTATGTAAACAAGCTCAAAAACATCACATAATCATCTCCTTAGATGCAGAAAAAAGCATCTGACAAAATACAACATGCCTTCATGTTAAAAGTATTGGAGAGATCAGGAATTCAAGGCCCATACCTAAACATACTAAAAGCAACTTATTGCAAACCAACAGCCAATATCAAATTAAATGGAAAGATACTTGAAGCAATCCCACTGAAATCAGGCAAAAGACAAGGATGCCCACTCTCCTCATATCTATTCAATATAGTACTTGAAGTGTTTTTCTATATTTATTTTCTTTTTTTGAAACATATTCTTATTATTATGTTATATGTATATGGAGAGGGGTATATGCACATGAGTACAGGTGCCCAAAGAGACCAGAAGACATAAAACAGGAGGTAGTTTAAACTTCCCAACATGGGTGCTGGGGACTGAACTTAGGTCTTGTGCAAGAGCAATACAGGCTCTAAACCACTAAGTTATCTCTCTAGCTCATGCCCTTTTCTATTTAGGGTGAGATTTCACCTAACTTCTGAAATCTGGATATTTTTATACCTTATGTCATCAAGGCCATACCTTATTTAAACCTTCTGGTTAGCTGATGCTCCACTATAGGAGTAGCTCATTGGATGGGATGGGAATTCCCATGTGGTTTCAACTGACAACATAAACAGAGAATCTACTTGCTACTCCACTAGGATGGATGACTCTAGCTTTCTTCACTGTTTTTTACTGTGGCAAAATGGATGAAAAAAGCAACTTCTCAGCTTTGAAAATAATAAGATTGAAAAATTATCTTTTTGGCTCTTGGTTTCAGAGAATTCGACCCACACCAGACTACCTCTACCACTGTGGCCAGGAGCTGGCACAACAAAGCTACTGACTCATGGAAGCCAGGAAGCAGAGAGGCTGAAAAAGGGAGAAGCCAGAGATGAGCAATGCCCTTTAAAGATGCATCCTGTTTCCCTGCTCCTTTCTTCCCAGTCCATGTTCTTCCACAGAGTCTGCCACGTGCCACCCATACATTTAAGTAGAACCCTGTGTCCGTGGATTAGATCAGAGCACTCACAACCCAATCATTTTCCCAAAGCCCCACACTTCAACTTTGCATTGGAAATCAAGTCGTCAAACCATAAGCCTTCAGCAAACATTTTATATCCAAACCACAATACTGCTCCATACTCAGCCCACCTTCACAACAATCTGAAAAGGACCCTGGCATGTTTTGAGACAGTCTGGCAAGGACTAGACCTTTCCTGGTGAAGGCCAGGAGTAGAAGCATACTGTCTTTCTGCAGTGTCTATAAAGATTCAGTAATTGCTTTCTAAATAAAAATATTTTGTTTTGTAGCCCATGCTGAAATAATGAAATAGCATGTTTTCACTGAGGCATGTGTGCATGTGTTAGGGTGTATATTGCTGTAATGTGTGGTGTGTGTTTGTGTGTGTGTGTGTGTGTGTGTACACCTATTGGTGTTTCCAGATTTCCAAGTTTTATGGGTCAATTACAAAACATATGCAATAAAAATAAACCCCAGGCACTCATGCAGTACCATGTCATTCTTTGTGTCCTAAAATTTCTAGATATTATACATACTTCTCTTCACTTATAGAGTTGTCTTGGGTTTGTGACATCCAGAGATCTTAGGACCTTGGCAAAAAGCACAGGGAAAAGTGGGAGTCTTACAACTAACTCTCAGGAAACTATCACTTATCAAATTTTGGTGTATGATTAAAGAATGCCCACAATTATATTGGAATTTCTACTAAAATACTCTTTTCTACCTACATGTCTGATTAAGGTCAGAATTTTTCTAATATATTTTAACCAAAACAAACAGCCAAAATATTGATATGGAATGTCTAGGAGTTCAATATATAAAGAGACTTGTCAAATAAGTTAAATTAAAAGACAGATTCTAGTTTTCTCACACTCTTTGGGTTTAGAGACTATAATCCTAGGAAGCACAGTGGTATGGGCTGTAATCCCAGCACTAAGAAGACTAATGAAGAAGGGTCTCCTCATAGATGCCAATCTAACCTGGACCACACAGCAAGACAATGTTACAGGAAACAAAGTAAATATGGTTTTACAAAAGAGCACTTCTGGGGTCACATTTAATACCTGTGGTTTTATGACTTACCATTTTCTGACTTACATTTTAAAGTTGTAAGTGTTCCAAGACATAGTTCACATTACCAAATACTGAAGTCCTCAATAATGTTCAAGAATGCCAAAGGATCCCTAACCAATACATTTAAGAGCACCTTAGGTGGAGAAAACCAACATTAAAAGCAAGGTTTGGGAGCTGGAGAGAGAGTTCAATGGCTAAGACCACTGGATTTTCTTTCTCTAAGACCCAGGTTCAATTCTCAGCACCCAAATGGCAGCTCACAGCCATCTGTAACTCCAGTTCCAGGGGATCTGACACCCTGACACCAATGCAAATAGATTAGATAGATAGATAGATAGATAGATAGATAGATAGATAGATAGATAGATAGATAGATAGATAGACAGACAGACAGACAGACAGACAGACAGACAGATAGATAGATGATGGATAGATGGATAGATGGATAGATAGAGTGGTTAAAAGCAATGCTCACTTCTTCTCCTGAGAGCTGTAGGTTTGCTTTGCTGGCTTCCCACTGATTTGTCTGTTCTGGTTCAGGGAATTTCTTTGCTGGTACTGAAGTAACACCAGTATATTTCTGCTTCTCACTCATAACAGGAACACCGTATATCAGTCTACAATTTAACAAAAACAATAATTTTGTTTTAAAGTTATTGGTGAAGCAAAAACGGACCACCCTCTTTTTGCTTACCTCTGCTTAAGTCAATGCACTGACATTTACTGTCTGAACTCAGAAGACATCATGAAGAAGACAATTCAAAATTAAAGTAAAATCTGGCTTTGAACACAGATGAGTGATGGTTTGGATTCACTATATGAGAAGAGTACGTTTGCTTTGTAAGAACATAACAAAACACATTTTAAAAAACCTTATTGTGGGGCTGGAGAAATGGCTCAGTTGATAAAGAGTAATAGCTACTCTTCCAGGGGACTTGAGTTCAATTCTTAGAACCCACAATGGCAGCTCTTGACAGCCTCTAGTTTCAGTGGATCCAAAAACCCCTGCTGGCACAAGACATGCATGTGGTTCATAGACATATATGCAGGCAAAACACTCATACATAGAAAATGAAATAATTTTTATAATGTATTTCTAAATTCACAACCAAATATTCATTTCTTAGACTAGGGCCAAATCGTCCTAAATAAATAAAACTGCCAAGATACATGTGGCTTCCCCTTTTGAATTTACATCTTGCCAAAATGAAAATGTTTATTTAGACAGAAAAGGTGAGGTGTTGGAGACTGGTTCGAGTGCTTTGATTCAATAGGGAATCTGCACGTCCAAACGCTAAAGTTCCTTGTCCCCAGTTATGGTTTTGATTGATAAATAAAGTTGCCAACAGCCAATGGTTGGGCACAGGGTAGGACACTTGGAGTTGCTCAGACTAGGACACAGAGAAGAACAGGGAGAATTGCCAGGACTCGGATGGAACACAGGAACAGCAGGAGATAAGGCTAACCAGTCATGTGAGATTTTGGGTTAGTGACCACTGGCTACTTCCTTGACTGGGCCTAGGATAGCAGGTGGAGGATTAAAAGTGCCCAGTCATTGACACAGCATAGGCATTTTAAAAATAAGCTTGTGTGTGTGTGTGTGTGTGTGTGTGTGTGTGTGTGTGTGTGTGTGTGTGTGTGTGCCTTTCATTCCCAAATCCAAAGAGCTGCTGGCCAGGTAGCTGGAAGTGTGCAACCTGCCAGGAGCACAAAGCAATATAGCTAAACACCTCACTGAAACAATCAAGTTTTCTCTCAGTAAGCAATACAGGCTTGGAGCTAAGAATGTCTATAGTATACATGCATATATAACATAAAACTTTAAGCATGAAAGAAGAATATATCAGTAATATGCGACTTAAGAGACTTCTTAAGGTATGTCAATATTGCATGTAAAGGTACTGTAATAAGTAAAAATCGAGCATAAGTCAGGCTAACTGATATAGTGACAGAGTTAATCATACAAGAAAAGGCTACTGGTACCTCTGATTTTGGACATTCCATTATAGAAACAAAATTAGCTTTGTGAGTCATCAACTATCAAGGATAAACATACACAAACCCAGTTGACTTATCATTTAATAATATGCTGAGCTCTCAAAGCCCATCTTACCAGCTCTTCATGTGGAAAGCTACCTCTTGATCAGAAGCCACCTCTTATCTTACCTAGTCAAATATCTGGATTCAAAGAGAAATTAAAGCCAACCCCCAGCAAATTGAATACAAATACTACACACAAAGTCTATGCTCCTCCTGATGGTGGTGAGGACGGTGAGAAGAGACCTCTCCTGGAACTGGTGTTTTCTAGACGTGACTCAGGACCACACTCCATGTGCACTCATATATGTACCATTTAGAAGGAATAAGGCTCTGGTGTGTCTGTTGGCAAGCTGAGGATATGCCAAGTTCTTCCACAGTAGTGTTCCAAAGTTACTGCTTTTGTTAGTTTAAATTTTTATTTTGTCAATGAGAATATCAAATAAGTGTGAAATTCTGAGATAGTCAAAGAATCTTTATTCCTTGACGATTAAGTAAGGAGCTATGTTACCAAATTGGGCTTCCAGTTCTGAACCGTCCTGAGCTAGAAGGAGTCCCCTTGGCAGCCAGCTCAGTTGCTATGTGGGTATATCTGCAAGTCCTCCCAGGCCCATTTATTTCAAGCCCTCCACTAAACAAACATTGCTTGATTCCTTTTTTTGCTTCAAATAATTAAAAGGATTTCTGTTTTCTGCAACTCAATCTTGACTTCTAGGTCTAGAAAAGAACAGGTTTGAGTCTAGACAGGAAGAAAATGAGCCTAGAATGTAAATATGTCAAGATATAGTATTTTTAACATCACACTGTGGGGAAAGGGGACAGTGGTTAGGGGCAAGGTGACATAATATCTACTACCTTACAGTAACATTGTTCTATTTGTTTAGCTGGAAGCCATCAGTAGAGTAGCAATCATCATTTACATTTACTGTCTTCAGATTCCAAAAGCACAATTATGTGTTTTAGTTGCTCAAATGAATGTGGAAGGAGTCATTGACGTTCTGTAGTGTTAGCTCTGACATACCCAGAGCCTTAGTGGAATGGCCATCCAGGGTTAGCAATGGTTCCTACATGTCAGATGTGTGTTAATTATTCGGAGATTTCTCTCTTGATTATCTATGTTCCCTCTTCTAAGAGAAGACAATTCCATCTTCCTAAAATCTTTCAGAAACACCATGATCGTCTGAGTTCAGATTGTAAATCTCTAACTTTGCCCCATTTCCAAGTGTAGGTGTCCACTCTGTTTGTTCTCTCTGCTGTCTCTCCTGTCCATCATATATTCTCTCACTGAGTCCTGTGCTATCAGTGTTTCAGGTTCTTTACCTGCAGGCTCTTCCTCCTCCAATTCACGTTACACACCTATGACAGGGGATATTAACAGGGGTCAATCACTTCCTCGTCAAACACCCCAATGATTAAGCTATAATAGGGCCTAAACTATAGTACCTGGCAGTCAGGTTCTTCTATACCGTGAAGTCCTTCTATCTTGCCAATCTTACTTCACTTCCCTAACCCTCCATTTGATCTATATCTAATATGAAAAAGGTGGACTAACAACTGGATGGATACTAGGTACTAAGTATAGAGCACTATAGGGGCAGACAATTATAGTTCATTGTGGGTGGGAACAGCAAGGGCTCCAAGATCTTTATACATCTCCATTACCCAGTCAAAACATTTTTTCTCCTTAATCTTCCTACTATGTTTGATCTGTTCTTTCATTATAGGACATCTTCTATTTTGTCTTATATTTTTTTTCTTAATAGAAAATAGCCCAGGGCTGGGGGTGGGGAAGGACAAAATTAATTTTCTGCTTCCAGAGGACTTGAATGTAGTAGTTTGTGGAGAGCTGTGCCGTGAGCAATCACCATTATAAGATGGTGCTGGCTTCCACTGCGCCTAACTAGTAAACAAGCCTTATGCGCAAGTGCAAGAGTGAACTCACGCCTAGTCACTGCCCATCTCGGGGCGTAATAATGGGGTGATGGGCGAGCAATGAATCAGGAGCTGTCACGCCACATCAGGTGCTGAAACGTCACGCTGCAGGCTATATGAGCAGTGCCATTTTCTGGGTTCGGGGTCTTCCTCCTGAGAAGTAAGCAATAAAGCTTTTTGCCGCAGAAGATTCCGGTTGTCCTGAGTGTGTTCTTGCCGGAGGGGACAAAAGCTCAGGATAGTAGTTATGAGATAAATGGTGACCTTTGGTTAGAGAAAAAAAAAGTCTCATGACCCAAAGTAGACCCTGGAAAATCAAAGCCCAGCCTAGGATGTTGCAGAGGTACTACAAGGGCACTCCATAACCATCACAAGTCTCTTATATGTACTTTGCAAATCACGGACACTCGCCATACACCAATGAACAAGAAACTGGGGCTATGCAGGCAGCTATCCGTGTTTTCACCCTCTGGGCAGGTGATACTGTATTGTCTGAGAGCCTCTGATTACCACTAGCTTTTCTAAAACTACTTGATCATAAGACACCCTGCGGCGACTATCAGAAATACAGCTTCCCACACCTCCTTTGGAGATTCAGATTCAGTAGGCTTGCAAATTAATACACTACGCGAGCCTACCAAAAGCTCTTCATGCTCATCAAAGTCTTAACCTCACTGACACTGGGGAAAGATTGAGACTCTGTGATGAGACCACAGCCTGGACTTTAACCCTAAGTTGGCTACTTGCAGTTATGTTGATGTTATGATTTGAATATGGTTTGTATTCACAAAACCTCAGGTTGAGTTGTTCCCAAAAAGTAGCAGTGATGAGGGGTGGGGCCTAATGAGAGGTGGGGCCTAATGAGAGGTATCTGAGCCATAAGGCTACAGCTCTGATAAATTAACCAATGCTGTGTTTGCAAGAATAAGTTAGCTCTGGTGATCAGGAATTCATCTTCATTTCTGTTTTTCTCACGTGCCTTCTTGTGCTTTCATTTTCCATCATGAGCTGAAGGAGCATGAGTTCCTAAACAGATGCAGCTGGCCACTCTGGGAGTCCTGAGATGCTAGTGTAAATCTGGTTGGTTGTTAATAAATTATCCTGTTTTGGGTATTCTGTTAGACCAAAACAAAACAGACTAAGACACTTGAGTAGGATACTTTACCTTCCTTAATCTGTTCCCTCATTTATTAATGGCAACACTGATTGGCATCTCCATCTACTTCTTAGGAATAATGTTTGCAGATAATACATGCTCAGTAAATGGCTGAAATTATAATTTATATTGTTCTATCAAGGAAGTGGCTAACGGAACAAAACAAGCCCATTTCTCTAACAGTACAGGAGCTACACCTTTTTAAAGTCATTGCTGTCTACCATCAGACCAGGATATGAAATATATTTCTTACTGTAAGTTGCTAACAAAACAAGCTTAGAAGACATTTTGCTCTAAGTAGTGAGAACTCGAATTCACATGTACATAACTGTGAATCACATCCTACTAAACAGAGGCTTCTCCCTCTGCAGCCCTCCTCTGCCTTGGGAAGACCCTGTGAGGAGAAGCTCTACACCACAGCTCCACTCTCTTTTCCTTAGAAAGAGTGCCTTGCTACAAGGCGTACAAAATTCTCAGGGAACATTCTGAGGAGACCATTGTCAGGTAATTCATAGAATGTGTGTATAGGAAAAGTAAGGATATTCACTTACGAAAACCTTACCAAGATTTTATTTATATGCAATAGGGTGTCCTATATACCACTTTCAAAACATCCATAGCTTCAGTTTAGTGGTTATTAAATTGATTTTTAAAACCCACTTACAGGGTCTCATGCCACAATTTAGAAAACTATAGCTATATTGTTTAAAAAGTAGACCCTAGGACTGGAGAAATTTTCTAAGCTCGTCTTAGATGCTAAGCTACACACTGAGTTTCTTCATCCTTGTGAAATTTTTCTTTAAAATCTGCAGCAGAGACACATGAAAATTTTTGCATTTTTTGAAAGCAAGGAATAGAGTCTCAAAATTATGAGCCTGTAGGAAAATATATGTGTAACTATACAGATTTTTACATTTATAAAATATGGCCTGGGGGGTTGGTTGCTCTTTTTAACTACTGTAAGTTCGTTGCTACATGCAAACAGTGACATCTGGTGGAATGATATCGTTTTACTTTCTAAAATATATATAATATTATATATATGTGTATATATATATGTATATATATATATCTTTCAGAAATATGTAAGTTTGAGTTATGGGTTAAGATTGAAAATAATTTCATTTTTATGTCTTTCCATACAAAAACAAAAACATACTAGTCAAGTGTCTTATCAAACACTGAAACATACGCCAAAACATAAAAACATACAATTGAGTGTCTCGTCAAACACCTAGGTGCACACTGAGACATCTTTGTATCATTACCTCTCTGTGCTGTTAAAAACACATACAAGCCGGAGCTCAGCAGTTAAGAGCACTCACAATTCTTCCAGAGACCTAAATTTTGATTGTCAGTACCTACACAGTGGCTCACAACAGTCTGTAACTCCATTTCCAGGAGATCTGACACCATCTTCTGGCCTCCATGAATACCAGGCATGAGCACAATGCACAGACATACATGTAGGCCAAATACCCAAACACATGACAAGAGAAAAAAAAAAGTACACAAAAGTACTTCTTAGTAATGAAAATATGTACCAAATGTGTCTGTAACAGAAATTTAATTGAGGCCAGAATTGACGCTGGTTCTAACCTTGCCATGTATTTGGGAATACAGAACTTTGCCTTTGTCTCTTTATCCACACAAGAAGAGAGTTAGGGTAAGAGAGTTAAGATAATATAACCCTGATGTATGTTCTTATATGACACATACCATCAACTAAACCTCAGACAAGATATAAGTCTTAGGGTCTCCAGTATAATACCTCAGGTTATTGCCTGGATCATACAGCAAGGAACGCGGTTAAGAGAAGGATTGAAGTGGGGCCAGGAACAGCCTGCCTACTGAGAAATGGCAGACAATAGGAGAATGAGGAATGAAAGACAATCCCTGATACCCATTGTACTGTCTGCTTTTGTGTGTCAACTTGACACAAGCTGGAGTTATCACAGAGAAAAGGACCTCCCTTGAGGAAATGCCTCCATGAGGTCCAGCTGTGGGGCATTTTCTCAATTAGTGATCAAGGGGGAAAGGCCCCTTGTGGGTGGGACCATCTCTGGGCTGGTAATCTTGGGTTCTATAAGAAAGCAAGCTGAGCAAGCCAGGGGAAGCAAGCCAGTAAGTAACATCCTTCCGTAGCCTCTGCATCAGTTCCTGCTTCCTGACCTGCTTGAGTTCCAGTCCTGACTTCCTTTGGTGATGAACAGCAATATGGAAGTGTAAGCTGAATAAACCCTTTCCTCCCCAACCTGCTTCTTGGTCATATTGTTTTGTGCAGGACTGGAAACCCTAAAACATCCATGTTGGAAGGACATAAAGAACAAGATGCAAAGAAGGAATTACAGAGACAAAGTTTGGAGCTGTGACGAAAGGATGGACCATCTAGAGACTGCCATATCCAGGGATCCACCCCATAATCAGCTTCCAAACGCTGACACCATTGCATACACTAGCAAGGTTTTGGGTTTTGCTGAAAGGACCCAGATATAGCTGTCTCATGTGAGACTATGCCGGGGCCTAGCAAACACAGAAATGGATGCTCACAGTCAGCTATTGGATGGATCACAGGGCTCCCAATGGAGGAGCTAGAGAAAGTACCCAAGGAGCTAAAGGGATCTACAACCCTATAGGTGGAACAACATTATGAACTAACCAATAACCTGGAACTCTGGACTCTAGCTGCATATGTATCAAAAGATGGCCTAGTCGGCCATCACTGGAAAGAGAGGCCCATTGGACACACAAACTTTATATGCCCCAGTACAGGGGAACGCCAGGGCCAAAAAAATGGAAATGGGTGGGTAGGGAAGTTGGGGGGAAGATATGGGGGACTTTTGGGATAGCATTGGAAATGTGATTGAGGAAAATACGTAATAAAAAAATATTAAAAAAAAAAAGAATGAGGTACCAGAGACCACAGACAATGGTATTCTACGGTAGCATCAGAATGTGTTAGCAGAAGCCAGTGGCACTTTGATGGAGATTGCATTGAATCTGTAGATTGCTTTCGGCAAGATAGCCAGTTTTACCATATTAATTCTGCCAATCCATGAGCATCGGAGATTTGGAGCCAGGAAGCCGGAGTGGGTGGGCTGGGGAGCAGGGGAAGGGGGGAAGGTACAAGGGATTTTCAGAGAGGAAACTAGGAAAGGGGATAGCATTTGAAATGTAAATGAAGAAAACATCTAATAAAAAAAGAAGCTAGTGGCACATTCTGGTGGGGAGGAAAGTGCACTGAGAAATAGGGAATTTAAAAAAAAAAAAAAAAAGGAGCATTCAGAAATCCCAAAGCCTTATGGACTTACATAATTAGCATGAAGAGGTCCCCCACAGACTGTAAGCAAAGACTGATACTGTAATTAGAGGGCAATGGCGCAATGGTGAACTACCAAGGGCGAGTGAGTTACAACTTGTCCTGTGCAACCAGGGACTGAAAACAGGGTGAGAATGTGAATCCAGAACACAGCATCAAGAGAAAGTGAGTCGCAGGTGAGGAGGCTGTGAGTTACAGAGGCCACGAGATGCAATGCAAACCACCCTGAGAGTCAGAAGTACCTGAGTCTGAATCCCAGCTTTTACTGGCTATGTACAGATGAATGAGTTTCCTAAATGTCGTGCGGCAGGTTCTTCACTTGGGAAATGAAGTATCTTGTATACTACATACGTGTTAGTGCAGACAACTCTCCTCAGTCTCTATCACGTAACTTCCTGTCTTCTTAGCAAATATCCCTATCTTCCTTGCAGGAGTTGGATGAAATTGTCCAAGCCCGACCATTCTTCATACAGCTGATTTGTAAGTCATATGATATAGAGGAAATAGCGTTAAGATAATTACACATCTCTCTCTGCACAATGCAATTCATATCTCTTCAAAGGAGTAGATTTCAAATTAATGCAGTGTCATTCTTATAAAGAATGTGTAAAGTGTGTTCACAGAGAGGCCTAAAACAACCATAATGATATAGAAAATCCAATAGGAAAAGAACAGCTTTAATACAGTCTCAACCAACACTAAGGGGATACAGGTAAAGTTTCAGATCTTGCTCCATATCCCTCAGTACTTCAGTGTTCTGAATGAGGGGAATACAAACCTTTGCCTCTTGCCAGCCTACTTCAAATCTCACAGAAGTATTTTAGTACTTCCAAACTGGAAAGCGTAAACACTGTCAGGGGAACTTGCCCTGAATTATTTTGGGGTAGCCAGAAAAGACCTTTCCTCAGTCTTCCTTCAAATATGAATACACAGAAAAATCCAATACCAGTTTTATGAGGAGAACTTGCAATGTATTACAAAGAAATATAGTTGAGGAGACCAATGAAGAATGTCAGGGGTAAACAAAAAATATCATTAAGAGATTCATATGGTCTATAGGAAAAAAGCTTTAGTGTGGGATGAAACAGGTAATAAAGACTTACATGTTCCTTAAGCGACTAAGAAAAATGATCTGGTAACTATTGGAGGAGGGATGGTGATTTTTGAACTTCATACCTCAAAACTTAAAACCACTGATGAGCAGAAGTTTGAGAGATAAATATAGGAAACAATGTACATGAAGAATACAAAATTAAGATCCAACATATAGCTATTGGTATTTATAAAGAAATGCATAAAATAAATATAATGCAAACATTATTCAAGCAAAATGGAAAATCCTCACCCAAAGAGATATAATATCAGGAGGGCTTTGTAAGTACAGGAAGATTTAATTAGAAAGCAGTCCACCCCACAAACATATGCTAGTGAGATTAAAACAAAATTTAAACACCTATAAGGATCTTGGAGTAGTAGATTACATGCAAGTAAAACCACAGGCTTGATTCAAGTTCTTCTCTCATTAACAATAAGTAACAAGAATAAGTGGGATGTTTGATCCTGATTGTCAAATTAATGGCATCAAGAATCACCTAGGAGACAAACTTCTGGGATGCCAGTGAGAGTTGCTAGACCTGGATAACTAAAGTGAAGAAGCCCATCCCAAGTGTGGGCAGTATAATTACACACAAGTGCCACTAGGAGCATCGCTGTGCACCTACCTGAGTAATTAATACTCACCAGCAGGTGCATGGCACTTAGAACCATAGACCTTTAGACACTCACTTTGAGAACATAAGCAGATGTGAAAAGAAGCCACAGTTTAAGCCCTGGACACTCCACCCAAGAGAAGGGAAACAAGAATGGATGCAGGGAGTTAGAAGGATAGCTCACCAGTTAGTGTACACTGTTCTTGCATATGAGCCAAGCGCAGTTTTCAGCCCCCACTTGGGTAGCTCACAACCACCTATAACTCAACTTCAAGGGGATGCAACACCTCTGGCCTCTGTAGGCACCTGCACTCATGTGAACACACACAGAGAGAGAAAGAGAGAAAGAGAAATTGTGTGCATGTGCACACATGTATATCATGTATATCATGCACACATGTATACACACACACAGACATAACTGAATATAAATCTTTAAAATGGGGTGGGGGGCCTGTTGCAGCCATCAGTGGATCACAGCCACCAAAATGAAGTTCAATCCCTTCGTGACTTCTGACAGAAGCAAGAACCACAAACGGCATTTCAATGCACGCTCTCACATTCGGAGGAAGATCATGTCTTCCCCTCTTTCCAAAGAGCTGAGACAGAAGTATAATGTTTGTTCTATGCCCATTCAGAAGGATGATGAAGTTCAGGTTGTTCGAGGTCACTACAAAGGCCAGCAGATTGGCAAGGTGGTCCAAGTGTACAGGAAAAAATACGTTATCCACATTGAACAAGTCCATCGAGAGAAAGCTAATAGCACAACTGTCCACGTGGGCATCCACCCCAGTGAGGTGGTTATCACCAGGCTAAAACTGGACAAGGACTGCAAGAAGATCCTGGAGAGGAAAGCCAAGTCCCGACAAGTAGGGAAGAAGAAGGGCAAATACAAGGAAGAAACGATCGAGAAGATGGAGGAGTAGAGACATCCCATGCACGGCTTTCATTAAAGACTGCTTAAGTTAAAAAAAAAAATGGGGCGGGGGGAGTAGAGGGCCGAGAATGAGACATAGAGCTCAGTGTGGACCCCTAAGAGCAATGGGAGAACACCTTCACAGAAGAGTAACCGATCGTTCCAAATGCCGCTGCAAAACGAAGGCAGGAACAATGTTCTTAGAGATGTTATTTTTATTGATGACTACATCTTTCCGTCTGCAGCAATATGGCACAGGTGTGCAGGTGCCTGCAGAGGCCAGAAAAGGGTGTCTGCTTTCCTGCAGCTAATGTTACAGATGGTTGTGGGCTGCCAGAAGTGTGCTGAGAGCCAAACGGTTCCTCTGGAAGAGCAGGGGCTAAAAGGGCACATGAGACAGCTTGGAGTGATGAAAGAGAAGAGAAAATTTATGTAATGACATTATAATATCCAAAATTAAAGGAGTATTTTTTTAAGCTGGGTATGGTGTCTTGCACTTAAATACCAGCATCAGAAAGGTAGAGAGACAGGTGTATCCGTGGAGCTCACTGGCCAACCAGTCCAATCTCCTTGGTGAGTTCCAAGTCAATAACTTTGTATCAAAAAGATAGTAACTGGTGCATGAGGAATGATGTTCAAGAATGTCATATATATATATACACATACATATACATATATGTATATATATTTATATATATATGTATGTATATATGCATGCCCCTACATATTCACATATATGTCCCTCACACATGAACTTGCACATACATGCATAAACACAGCAAGAACTCATAGTCACATGCAAAAAAATGAAGTAAAAAATTAAAATACTAATTTCCAGTAAAAAAAATTAAAATACTAATACATTTCCAGATGGCCAGACTGTGTACAGTTACTTTTCTTATTTTCTTTTATATATATTTTTATGTAGTCATTAAAATATTAATTTGTAACAAGTAATAAGATAGGCATTTAATTATAACAATCTAACCTTTTGTTTTTCATTGTTATTGCTACTGTTTTAATGAATGATACTAATGGTCTGTCTACAAAACTTAACCAAGAATTTGTAATCTGAATGCAGGTTAGTGAAAAGTTTTGGAATTCACTCCCTAAGCATCTCTTTGGACCAGGAGGCTGGCAGCAGTGATAATTGGTTGAGGTCAGCCAGTGCCCTGTAGGGGCAGCATGTCTGCCACCACCTCTTTTTGTATTCATGCAAATCAACAAAATAGTTTTACATCAGCAAAGCAATGAAATGGAATAAGCCTTCACAGAAAGACTCAACCCCGTGGGATCTAAGATATAAAAGTAGTGCCACTTCAGGGTGTCCTGTAAGGTCCCAAATGTGGATCCCATGGGCTTGGTTCCCCGGACAAATAAAATGAAAACAAGAGAAAGAGGGCTAAGCACGAGGATGCACTTCTCTGCCTCCCAGAGATTAGGAGTCTCAGGTACATGTTCCTTCCTCCATGATGTTGGCCTTTTGTTTTTCTTCTTGCCAACATAGACTATGTGTCCTCAAACCATGATCTCAAACAACTCCTTTCTCCCTTAAGTTTTTGCCAAGTGTTTTGTGGAAAAAGTAATAAATAGTACAGAGGTAGGGGCAGATGAGATCCGGGCTTCCTTTCTACCCTGATATTTCTCTGTCCATGGCACCACTATTGTGATCCGCTATCAGCCCACCCCCAGAGCTGAGCAGGAGCTGGCAACGCCCCTTTACTCTCCCCACTGAGCACTGGATAAGCCTTTGTGTGGCATCCACTCTCAGGTATTTTCAAGAGTAAATAGACTAATACAATTGGATTTCCAAATCAGTGAGGTAAAGAAGAGAGAGAGAGATTATTTAAAAGATTACAAAAATTATAGATGGACCAGGCAATTTTTCTCAGGAAAGCCATAAAATCTCAAAAAGAAAAAGCAGGACAATGCACTTAAATTTAAGTGTAGGCATGCCTTTTATGATAACCACACCAACACTAAAACATATAAAGGAGAGTGCGCCGGGGAGCAGAGCGTGGGCCTGCCTTAAATCTCAACTTTCGGAGGGCTGAGGCAGAAGGATCACAGTATGTTTGAGGCTACCCTGGCTACATAGTAAGTTCTAGGCTAGCCTGCACTATGTATGACGTCCTGACTTGAATCCCTGCCCACAAAAGTTTTACTGCCTGCAACCCAAAACTTCTGCATATCATAAAATAGCACATAATTGAAGAGTAAAGTTAAAAAAATGCCTTCAATATATGTGGCAAGTAATTTAAAACAAATATAAAAGACAGGTTACAAATCAATGAGTAATAAATAACAAGATTATGAGGTTTTTCAAAGGGAAAATGATTAGCCATAAAACACATAAAAATGTTCAAACTTACCAAAAGTGAATTTTAAATAAAGTAAGATGTTTAAGCTTTTGAATTTTTTATTTTATGTGTATGGGTATTTTGTCTGTATGCATATTTGTTCACAACTTGCACGCCTGGTTCCTGAGGCGACCTGAAGAAGGCACTAGATCTCCTAGAACTGGAGATATAGACAATTGAACTGCTATGATGCTGGGAACTGAACCCTAGTCCTCTGGAAAAGCAGTCAGTCCTGAGCTACCTCTCCAGCCCAAAAGATTGTTTTTAAGTTAATGATGTAGACAATAGTAATTGCCCTGCATGCCATATGCCCTGGGTTCAATCCCCATATATAGAAAATATATATATATTTATAAATAATATATATATATGGTATTTCTTCATAACAATAGAAACCCTAATGAAGACACATACAGATTATATGTGTGTGTGTATACAAAATGTCTGTGTATATATGTATATGTATATATATAAATGTATATATGTATATATATACACATACATATATATATGTATATATACATATATACAGACATTGTGTGTGTGTGTGTGTGTGTGTGTGTGTGTGTGTGTGTGTGTGTGTGTAATCCTCCAAGTGAGTATCTCATCTGTGTGGATGTTTGTCTCCTCACCAGGTTAGTGGGAAAAATGCTAATTTACAAAACTCAAGTTACACGTACAAGGATGGCAAGAGACTGAGCAGTGTCATGAATTTTCATGAACAATACCACCAGAGCTTAGTAAATTAGAGAATAGATTAAATAAATTCACTGTTCACACATAACTTTGGGAGAAAAGCTGACACTATAGAATGCCAAGTATGGTTTCAGCACAGTAACAAGAAATGTCTGAGTAGCTGCTTACTAAATCCTAACAGCTCCAATGTCGCAGCACGCTTACTGATTGTTCTCCTGCTTTAAAACCTTAACTCGGGAAGACAGGTACAACTTTGAAACCAGCCTTGTAGGTACATCAAATTTTAGGATAGCCTGGGCTACATAACAACAAACTGCCTCCAAAACCACAATAAAAAATCCATACCAATACTTAGGAACATAACAATTACTGAGCATGCGCAAGGCCCTAGGTTTAAACCATAGCATGCAAAAATAAAAATTTTATATTACGACATCAAAAATGAATGTCTGTAAATATCTCTATAAAACACAAAATTCACTTTAAAGTAGATATTCAATACGAAATATTTAACAATATAAATGTACATTCGACTAGTACTTTTGCTATTTTTGAATAAACTGAGTGTATATTCTTACCATTCTACTAAAATATTCTTGGTATTTACCACAAATAACAATTCTATGTGTAGAAATAGCAAGGCACTAAGGCTTCATAGCCACAGGTACTATCATGATTTAGAGTTCACTATTCTCATTACAGCAAAAGCAGATCTGTGACGTGAGAGGCGCTTGCTTGGTGTTTACAGTTACCTTTCTTCAGAACTCTTATTAAAGCAGGAAAAATGATACATTTCTCTCAAGTTGTAGGCTCTGCAGACAGCTATGTTTTGAATAGGTAAAGCTTTGTTTAGCAGGGTAATCCTCAGGAGACGAATGCTAGGAATTAAGTATTCAATACTTAAAGTAACTTTTTATTTGAGATTTAGGAACAAATTGCCAAGAATTATCAGTATCAAACAGAGCATTCACTTACTCCCTTGGAAAAAGGAAAGAGGGATCTACTTGGGAGAACAAAAACTTAGAATTGGAAAGAACACAGCAGTTTTAACACATTGCTGAATAATATATAAGCTGTGTATGATATAACATTGTCTGGCTCAGTGGCAGAGAGCTTGCCTGGCATGCTCCAGGCCTGGGTTCAGCCTTCAGTACCAAAGGGCAGTGGGGTAGAATCTCATGGCGACTGGATTACACATGATCACATGATCTTTACTGTACTCCCAGCTTTAGGCCGTTATTTTTTTTATCAGAGATGCTGAAACAGTTCCCAATTTCCAAACCCCATATACTGATTTTCAAAACGTCATCAGTGACTTGACAAAACTGAGTGGTTTCAGATGTATGTAATGATTGCATCCTGAAAATACACTCTGTTTCCATAAGAATTAAACGTGATACTGGTTTGAATTCTTTCTTGCAAGGAGTCAAATTTAAGTTCATTCTGGCTGTGGAACACCAATGGATGATTTGTAAACTGTAAAAGATTGGATGCAATGCTCCAATTTTTACTTAAAAAAAAAATCAACCTGAGGAAACCAGTTCAGAGTATCTTATGAAGAAGAGTGGGTAAGCAATAGTCATGTGTGAACACAGCTAGAGGTGATCTGATAGGATCTTATTCTTGTATGTGTAGCATAAACGTCAATTCTGAACAGCATCCAATTTAATTAAATGTTTAATTTCTTATTTTTCTTAATGTAGGTAATGGATTGTTTTTTTTTTTTTCTGAGTCCTACCCATCTTTTCAAAGGTGAGGGACTAGATGGTGTTTGTAGTGGGACACTGACTTGTGGACATAAAAACTCACCCTTTGGGGAAGAGGAGGGTTGCATGATGCAAACATTTTTCTTAATTTGCACAAGTGTAAGAATACATACAATATTAAAGTAGATAAGTAGATACACGGTGTATCTGGAGGCTGTGGTATTAAAATTTAGCTAGGAGGTGTGATGAGGAAACAAATGTCTTAAATATATTTTTTACATGGAGAAAAAGATATGAAAAGAATGAGTGAGGGTCAAACCGAGTTAGCCATCTCTGGATCCCATCCTGTACTCAGAGGTAACTTGGTGTTATGAAGCCTACATTTCCTTATGAATTAAATGAAAATTATGACTTCTCCTTTAACAGCTGAAAATTCAAACAGAAAACATGCAAAAGTAGATAACACTATGCTCAGAGTATTTTTGCTACTAAGCCAATATCAGTTCTCTTCCCCTTCCTCTTGTGAGGACGGTGTGGATCATACACTGTTCACAGAACAATGTGTGGATTCCAACAGAAGGAAGCACACAGCTGGAATGATTTCCAAAACCAGGGCTTCTGATCACTATCCAGGAACAAAGTGTGTCAGCAGACTCTAGTCAAACACCTCCTGGCATTCTCTTCCCAAAACCTCCATTCCTTTAACAGCATAAAATGAGATAAACTGCTTAACTTCCATGTATCTTATTCCACATTTGCATCCCAAAGTTGTCATGAAGTTAGAAAAAAAAAGAAAGAATGTATCTAACATACTTGTAGAACTGGGTTAATCGGTCAAATTTCCTAATGATAAATTACTGCTATGGGTAAAGATGCCTCTCAATGTTCTGTGTTAAAAACTTGGTTTCCAAAGAAACCATTTTAAAGGAAGGACCTAGAAGGGTACAGCATGAAGCTTCTGCCATCAATGAATTAATTAGAAGACTCTTTCTCTCACACACATTCTCTCCCTGTCTCTGAATGCTTTTGACAGTTTAAAACAAAATAACCAGAAAACTCTTACCTTTCTCTCTGTTCATCAACACAGTGGTCACCTAAAAGAGGCAACCCCAATAGTCCAAGGACAGCCTTGTGACCTTTCCTGTCAGGGGTGTGGTACACTCGAGAAGCCAGGTACAGATCCACAGGCAACTCCATGGTTGGGACTGTGGTGCACAGGTCATGGAGATGAGAAGGGAGATGAGCCTGTGGTATTCTGCAACAGGAAATAAAGTGAGCCTCTTTCATCATTTTACAGGTGTTAGATAAGAAATACATTGATACTGACAGTTCAGTGCGCGCTCTAAAAAGGACCATGAAGTATGGGATCAGACACAAAACTATAATAATGCTTTACGGCAACTTTAATATTGCAGCATTGTGAAATGCCCAGAGCTTCTAATTCATACCAAGCTATGTGTCTTGCATATACCACACAAAGAATAGGTTTAAGACAAACTCTTCATTCTTCCACTCCTCTCTTGAATTCTGTAACTCGGTCTAGCATTTCTTCCTAGAACAATACCCACACTACAGAAACCCATCAGAGCAGCACTGTATCTTCAGGTGTTCCATCCCTTCCCACTCCTGAAATGTGCCTCTCTCTCTTCCCTGTAGGTGAGGAGAGCGCAGTGAAGTTACCATGGGCTGCTTTATTGATGCTGTATGTCACCTGCTATCCAACCAACCTTTTAAGCACCTACTATGTATGTGCCGGGTGCTGGGTGCTTTACACATTTTTAACCCTCACAACTCTCTTGTGATCTCTCCAGTATGTGTATATATATATATATATACCAGAGATCACCCTTTCTTTGGAGCAGGCCTAGTTTGACTAGGTCAGCAAATTATCAGCTACTGGGTTCCAAGCACAGGATTGCTGTCCATAAACTCAGTGCCTTTCCAATCCAGACTGAGAATTCTTGAGAGGCATTCTTCCTCTGATGCTGCTCAGCCTCAACACAACCGCCAGCGTGAGGAGCTTGGTACTTGTAGACCACATTCTATAAGACCTTCCGGCATAGCTGACAGTATTGATCCTCCTTGAAACCGTTCTTTCCCTATGAGTTTTTTAGAGCAGCCCCTACCCCCAGATTTCCATCTTTTAATTCTGTCTTAGTTTGAAGTCTCTAGCTCCCCAATTGGGTGTGCCTTCTAGGTTTGAACTTCTCTTTGAACATAAGTAAACTCCTCTCCATGGGGATTTCTTTCTCTCTGCTGAATGCTCCCACATCTCCTCCTGGCATCACAACAACCTATAGATCACTCATGCTCAAGATACAAGATATCTAACATCTCTCTCCTTCGCTTGCAAATCCAACGCAAAGCAAAGGTCCATCTTCTCTGCCATCATTACAGCACACTCCAGACCTGGTCTTCCTCACAAGGAAGGCTTTCTCAGGTGACAAGGGCACTGTACTGCCTTTTCCCATTTGAAAAGTCCCATCTACAGATCCATCTTAGCTCCTTTCCTCAACACAGTGGTTCTGTTGCTTACTACAACTGCCCGACATTTAAGAGTGTAGTTCTGAGTTTGGACTGCCTGCATTTAAATACTTTTAAAATTCTCATTTGGCCATAGGCTTTGACTTAAAAAGAGTAAATGCAACTACAACAAGCCTCTCGAATAGCAGATGTCAACTGTTATCAGCTTGAAGGACAAGACACAAAGACATACTACTGTCTAACTTTCTGTTCATGTCTAAACATCCTTCAGACAATAATACCCTGATGACAGATGTCTCTGCAGAGTTCCCCCCCCCCCTCTCTCCTTCATTTTCTGCTTTACTTCTCTTTCCCTTTGATGATGGTGGGAAGGATTTGTATTTTATAAATGTCTCTTCCCAGATACTGTATTAGTCCTATGGTTTGGGGCCAGAGGTTGTTTGGTTGCTGGTTTGTTTGGGTTTGGTTTGGTTTGACCTATACCCAGCGGTCAGTGCTGCTCTGATTATTAGCCCATGTGTCTCAACAACCCCAACTAGAAGCATCGTATACACAATATAGATTTTGACATGGTCTGGGACAGGACCAGACCCTTAGATCTTGAGCTTGTGAGTTATATTACCAGCTTCTCTAAACATCTTTAGTAAAAGAGTGGAATAAAATTTTCTAGCTTTTTACATTTATGAGAACTGTTTTTTAAAAAATAAAATGCATATGCTCAGGCTGTAGAATTACCCATTTTATTTTTACTGTTAATGAAATTATACTGTGTGGCATTCCACCTACTGGTAGGCATACTATGGGCAGTATTCAGTCATGCACAAAGTAGTCTATGACGTTTCCAAAATAGCATAGACTCTGCAAAGGACAAGGTATGACATGTGTGAACACTGTGGGGGAGGGACAGCAGCACATCTAAAGCCTGTGAAGTGTCTGAGACAAGAAACCTCATTGGGAGAGTGAAAAGCAGTGACCAGGAAGGTGGGGCTCCAGGCTCTCCCCTCCTAGGAGATGGAGGGGGAGGAGAAGTGGGGAGGGGGAGGGAGAAGAAAAGGAACAAAGAGGTAAGCTCCCCATGTCAAGCCTATGTGAACCATCATCCTGCTTCAGGCAGGCCCTGGCTAGCAGAGTGTGCTTAAGATCATACAACTGATTGTTTTTATGTAGAAGCACTGCAGCCCAGCTGGATTCCTGTGCTTCCTTCCATCAGTCTAACACAACAGGTGAGCAAGTGACTCTCTCTCGCTGCACTGCTGCGATGGGGAGCTGTGTCCCAGGGTGATCACATACTTTGAGGGCTGGTCACTGGTGAGAAAAGACAGACCGGCTGGGGACAAAGGACCAGTGCACGAAAGGTTCGGCATGATTTTATAAGTGACTCCCTACCAAAAACAAAAGAAAAGTGACTTCCTTTAATGCCCTATGTTTCTTCTCCTGCATTTCTGTCGTGTTTCTCTATAATGGAAATTTCTAAAAAAAAAAAAAAAAAAAAAAAAATCAGCTTGTGTGAATTAAAATAACAAATACATATCAATGAGGTCTACAAATATTTTTGGCATTCTTGAGAAAGCCTCTGTGTTTTTACAGCACATTCTCTTTAAGCAGGACTATTTGTCATTCTTTGAAACACTAAGACATAAGAAAAGAAAAGACCTTGACTCTGTGTGTGGCCACACTACTTTGCTTAATGCACTAAATGCAAGGATTTTTAGGGACAAAAAAAAAAAAAAATCAAGAAAGTTTCTGCTCCGTTGATAATCTGACAGTAACTATTTATTGAAGGTAAAATGCTTGCTGCCTGCTGTCACTATTTGTTTTAATACATAATCTTGCTAACTAAATGAGCTTAGAGCAATGCAGATAACAACGGCATGCACAGGGTCACTTAGATGCCAATTTCACTGTTTTATCAGTTTCGGAATTCTTTGTCCGTGAATCTACTCTCCGCTTCTAAACCGTGAGTGGTGTCCATCTACAAAGTTTCAGCCGGCAGTTAAGTAAAAATAAAACAGGTTGTCTTCCATGTCTGCACTTTCCCTGTATCCAGAGCAACAATAAAAGCCAATAATTAAAGTTTCTTTAAACCTCTATAAAGAGGTAAATGAAGGCTAATCTAGAATAAAGCAGCCCATAAAAAAAGGAAAAGAAAATAGCAGGTGAAAGGAAGAGAAAGCCAGTTTCAACAAGGTTGAGTGGCATCTGAATCGCACTCACAGGGCACTATTGAAACCTGCAGCTGTATTCTTGTGAGAGACCTAAACTCCATTAAAGAACATTTTTGTAGACCTTTTGTCTCATTTTACTTTGTTTGGACAATTTTTATCTTATTGGTCTTCTGATTGTACATTTTGGTTTCTGGCTGCGTGTCTGTGTTTGTGTGTGTGTGTGTGTGCGTGCGTGCGTGCGTGCGTGCGTGCGTGCGTGTGTGTGTGTGTGTGTGTGTGTGTGTGTGTTTCTTCTTTTCTGTTTGTTTGGGGCTTTGTCCCTTTGTTCATTTGTGTTTTAGAGAGATAGAGAAAGAATATAAAGTTAGGTGGACAGGGAGGTAGGGAGGATCTAGGAGCCAGTTGGGAGGGGAAGACATGATCAAAATATATTATATATTTAAAAAGTACTCAATAATAATGAAAGAAACTTCATTAAAGGTGCAGCCAGGGGAAAGGGAAATGTGAACGGACAGTGGAGAGAAACCTAAGTCACTACATTGACTAGCCTGAAAATTAAACAATACAGTAAAAAACAAAAAACAAACCAGTTAATCAAACCATGGTTAAAGCAATGGCCTTTCCATTCTAACTATTGTTATATAACCACTCTTCACAAACAGAAACAGAGAGTATGGAGGAAAGCACGCCTGTTCCAGATAGAAATCCCGCCACAAACTTTTCCTTTGAGAAGTTTCCACTTGGATCTCCACGTGAGGCATTTAGTTTTTCCTTTAAAAAAAACTGTACTTTTACGTATCAAGCTACTGAATGACTAATCTTTGGATAGGAAAATGTGGAAAGGGGTTGGAGAGACAGCTCATAGTTAACACAGCTTGATGCGCCTATGGAGCACTGGACTCCCAGTACCCACACCATCCTTAACTCTGGTTCCAAGGGTTCCAGCGCCCTCTTTTGGCCTCTCCAGACACCAGGCATGCATTTGGTGCTCATACATGCATGCAAGCAAACATTCACACATATGAAATAAAAATAAATATTTAAAGAGAAAACAAAAAATATATAAATTCAAGGAAGTTACTTTTTAATTAGTTTTTTATCCTCAGGTTTTACATATATTCTTGGTTTCGGTAACTTTTTTGGTCTACTTTTATATGTTGGCTTAACTTCTCTTCCTCTGATTTGCATGAATCCTCTTGGTTCCACCTTTAAAAACACACAAAGCATGCTGTTTTAAAAAAAAACAGTTGGAACATGAAGAGTTAAACTTTTCTCTCATATTTAATGCTGTCTCATACTTAAACTCCTGACTTCTATAATATAGCAGAATATAAATACCAAAGGTAAGTTACTGTTTCTAAAACATTCCTAATTTTTTACATATATTGATTTTTTTAATTTTATTAGAAATTTTCTTTATTTACATTTCAATGTTATCCCCTTTCCTAGTCTCCCTCCAAAAACCCCCTCCCCTTACCCCCTCTCCCCTCCCCTGCTCACCAACTCACCCACTCCTGCTTCCTGCCCCTGGCATTCTGCTACACTGGGGCATAGAGCCTTCATAGGACCAAGGGCCTCTCCTCCATTGATGACCGACTAGGCCATCCTCTGCTGCATATGTAGCAAGAGCCATGAGTCCAACTATGTGAACTCTTTGGTTGGTGGTTTAATCCCTGGGAGCTCTGGGGTTACTGGTTAGCTCATATTGTTCCTCCTATGGAGCTGTAAACCCCTTCAACTTCTTGGGTCCTTTCTCTAGCTCCTTCATTGGGAGACCCTGTGCTCAGTCCAATGGATGGCAGTGAGCATCTCCTTCTGTATTTGTCAGGCACTGGCAGAGCCTTTCAGGGGACAGCCATATCAGTTAGCATTTTATTTATAAGATGAACCCTGGGTCTCAAGCATGCTAAGCAAATGCTCTACCATTAAGCTATGCCCCAGCCCAATATGCTGGTTTTTTGCTTGTAGGAAATGTGTGTTCATATGTATGTTCACATGTGTGTTGTGTGTGTGGAGGTCCAAGGCTGGAGCTGACAAATCCTCCATCACTTTCTGCTTTACTCGCTGGGGGTCCGGTCTCTCGACTGAACCCACAGCTCACCGGTTCAGTTAGTCTTGCTAACCTGCTTGCTCCAGGGATGCTGTCTTCCACCTTCTAAGCCTGAAATGAAACAAACCAAGAAGCCTGCAAAGGACAGGCCTACCTCCTCTGGGTATATGTTATAGTTGTATAGCTTGGTGTTCGTGTGGGACTCCTAACAGCAGGAGTGTGGGCTATCTTAGCCTTTTTAGGGACCCTTTCCTCCTTCTGGGCTGCCTCATTCAGCCTCAATCTGAGGGGAGATGCCGAGTCTTACTGAACCTTGATATCCCACGGTTGGTTTCTATCCATGAGAGGCTGGCCCTTTTCTAACAGAGGAGTGGGTGGGGAGCGGGGGGAACAGAGGGGAAGTGGGGGAGGGGCTGGGATAAGAAGAGGGAGGAGAAACAGCCATCAGGGTGTTTTTTAAAAGAAAAAAAAAAACAAAAGAAAGAATATATACATATAACATATATGATATGTATGTATATACATTTTTTTAAAAGCAGGCTACATTATTCACTTGGCATTTAAGTGAGTTAAAGGGACTGTGTTCTGATCCATCTCCCCTCCTATTCTTCCTGACAGACGTGTACACACACACACACACACACACACACACACACACACACACTCACACACACACACCTTGATTTGGTGTTTTAGTAGAACCTGCCCTTAGTTTCTGGAAGTTTGGCAAGATTTCTGATTATCAGCACAGCTAAAAGGAGCTCTAATGCTTTATAGTATAATTCTGAGTGTTATTTATCAAACGGTAAACTCCTTAGAGTTGCATGTGTGTTATATTTCCATTGCCTGGCACACCCAAAGACATTCTGTCTCACACATAGTTGCCTCTTAATGATTATATGTTGAAAATACCAGTTTCTCGGATCTCCTAGAAATGTTTCAGACTATGTGGTTGTAATAATTTACACACAAGAGTTTTCTTCTTGGGATGCTCTGTGCTTTGTTTTGAGACTAGATTCCAGGGTTCCTAGCCAAGGCAGAGGTATGGCTGGATAAGTAAGAGAAGGCTAGGTGAAAGGAAGTTATTACAGTCAGCTGCAGGATTTGGACTTAACTCTGTAAAAAAAAAAAAAAAAAAAAGTTTCCTCTTGCAGTTTCTTAGGTGAGGAATTAGGAAGTCATGAAACAAGATGACTCCATTCTCACCTGCAGTTCGTACCTGAACTCTGGCTACAGTGCCTCCAGCAGTTGTCTGTTTGAATGGGGTTAGGGACCATGAATATGAATACACAGGGTCAGCCATTTCCTCTTCCAAACACTCCAGTTACTCACATTTGTTCTCTTTCCTTACCTCTGAGCCTAACAACTTTCATCTACCAGACTAGAGTCAGGAACTATTAGAGAACAGTTAGCCCCTTTCTGCTTCCCAGACAGTCAAGTACTTGAATATATTTACTGCCTTGGGCTAGTTTCCCCCTCAGATGAACATCTCTGGTGCCTCCTTCAACACCACTTCAAAACCATTCCATGGAAGGTGGACTATCCTCCTGTGGTTGGATACTCGGATATGAACACAATATTTGACATGGGACATAATCAGATCAACTAGGTGAAGGATGATGATCCTCTATGGCATCCATCGACCAGGATAAACCACACCTGTATTTGTCTTCTTATGACAAGACGACGACGATGTTATAATTTAAAGCCTTGAGGTTCTTCACATTTGCTGCTAAATCCTACCTTGTACTTGGTTGGTGGACCCAAAGGCAAAACATACCTTAGTTTTATGCCTGTTAAATTTAATCTGAGCTCTAAGCAACTGAATTTTGGATGTTATCTATAAATCCAATCAGCAAATCTTCCATAGTCTCCTCCACATTGTGGAGGAATATGCTAAAATGGACACAATCCTATATCTCTCCACTAGAGACTCTCACACAGTAAGGGTGCACTATCTAGATATGTAACTACAAGTCTATCCAGTAGTTCTAACACCATCTCACCTGCAGCAGCTATCAGGAGGCATTTATATGTGGACTGCTGAAATTCACAACTTAGTAACCCATAATCGCTAACCATACTAAGACTACTGGTGTCTGACACTCAATGCCATCTATACAGCATCTACACAGCATCCCTGCAACAGCAAGGTGACACTGCCATTATCTTCCCTTAACAATACAGTCAGTAGCACGGCTGTCCTCAGAGGCTCTACCAGCAGCTGACTGAGGCAGATGTAGATGCTTATAGTCAAGCATTGGACTGAGGTTGGGGGAAGGACTGAAGGAGCTAAAGAGGATGGCAATGCCATAGGAAGACCAACAGTGTCAAGTTGGAGCTCCCAGAGACCAAGCCACCAACTGAAAAGCATACATGGGCGGGTCCAACCCCACCTCCCACCCCCACCCCACCCCCATATGTATGTAACAAAGGACTGCCTTGTCTGACCTTAGTAACAAGTTCAATGCCTGCATCTCAACTCTCAGGGAGTAACTTGTAATAGCCACATGCCACGTTCCTAGTCCTTTGTGATATGCACTTCATCTTTCCTGTGCTTTCAGAACTCTGGGGGCCAGGAATCATAATTATAATTGTGCACTTGGGAGTTAGAGAATCTTACAGCTCTTAAAGTATCTACCTCTTTCCATCTTGACTCAAACTTGTGACAATTTCTCTTCTACAAAGGTAACAAGTCCTGTTTCTGTTGTTTCAGGCATTTCTTCACCAAGTTGCTATCACATCCACACGATTTTCTTTTTCTGCTGTTGGTAATGACTTAGCTCAAAATACTAGCAACCTTTACATCTAGGTGGAGAATTGCCAATAAGGCAGAAGCTGTGCCCTCCATGCCTGGAGTTCTCTGAGCATGTGTCTGAGCAGCTAATGTCCTGCCTCACTCTGTTATCTGGATGTTAAAGTCGCCTTGGCTTGGCTTACTGGAGCACACCGTTCCTCGTTCCTGCACCACTGACATTACAAAGAAAGCATTTGGCCTATGTATAGGGTTAAAGGTCATGGATAAAAACTGACATTGAGAGGATCCAAGCAAACAAGCATCAAGCTTTGGCAAGCTTGGGCACAAAAGGAAAGAACTCTGGAACTGAAATAAATCTAAACGGGAGCGAATGCACAGCATTACCAAGCTCATCTAGACCTAATCTAGGGACTACATATCCTGGCTCCTCCCTTCAGATACTACGTAGAAAACGTGTGGCCAGTTTCTGAAGAGCCCGGATGCCCTCTTACCTAGAGAATCAGTCCTTCATCCCAAGAAATTAAAAAGAAAAAAGTCTACCTCTTTCTCTACACTTCTGATGCCCCCTTTTAAGGCTAATGCCCCACCCCCAACACTGCCACATACACCATGCCTTGCTCTTTGCCTGGGAACTTCACATTTGCCCATCACCGGTTCTCACAGTTCTAAGTGTTTCCGACGCCAACAGTTGTGGTTTTGTTTTGCTTACCTTTAAAGTTGGCTGGCTGGTTAGTTTTGCATCAGTTGTGGGAAGAGCACTATCCAAAGGTTTACCGTCGTCCTCAGGTGGCACAATGTCTAACGTTTCCTGAGATTTAAAAGCTGCGATATTTTCGTCTCTGTCTACCCATTTCATAGCTTCCTCCTGTTCCACCTGGAAGATGCTTGACACAGTCTCCGGGAGCTCCTCATAAATGCTCGGCTGGAGAAAAAGGAAAGAACAAAAGGTTCATCTCATCAGTCCTCCACGGCCTTCAGTTCTACAGCGTATTCCATCCAGTGACAGAATGGTAAGTAGTGCAAGTCTGGAACTCAGCTTGGTCTGGCAAACTGTTCTTTCTGCAGACTCCACAGCAAAAGTTCAAGTTGACTTTATAAAATATCTGAATGCCAGAAAATTATTTTTCCCTGGCCTATGTCACCAAATCCTAAGGGGGAAAAAAAATCTCATGAGCACATTTCAACAGTCAGTTAAAAAAAAAAAAAGAAAGAAAGAAAATTTGGAATTCTGAACCACTGGGAGTAAAATACAAAGTTGGAAAGGTTTTCTTCATTTTCCTAAAACGAAGTATGTTCTCACTGTGTGTGTGTGTGTTTGTGTGTGTGTGTGTGTGTGTGTGTGTGTGTGTGTGTGTGTGTGTGTGTATACATACATACATACATACATACATACATACATATATGGGGTCATATTTTCAAAATTCTCAAGTAAAGCAACGGATCCTCACGTCTTCTTATGTAAATGTGGATTCACCTTCCATTTATTTACTTTTACTCCATTTCAAGTTTAGTTTAAGTGGAGTCACTTCCCATTATCAGAGGACATGTTCCAGATTGCTTCAAATACCTTAGTCATTTTCCCTGTGGTGGACAAAGGAAAGCTTTGCTTCTGAAATACTTCTGTTACCCATGGTCCAGACTGCACTTTTAGCAATTCTTCTAGATAAATTGTATAGTAAAATAATGCTTGCTTAGAGGCTAATAACTTCCAATTCTATCTCAAGCTACTTTCTATATTAAGCATCTATAACTCCGGAGAGCCATTCACTATCTTTCTCCATGAAAAGGGAGTTTGGCATCACTCAAGACAGTTTCTGAAAGCCCATACAGCTTTGTGTTGGATGCTTAGACATACTTCAAAGCAAGTTAGAGGAAACCATTCTTAATCTTTCGCAAGTGTTCACTCTACAAAAGACACACTATTTCTTTAATTCAGGGAAAGAAGATTTATACTAGAGATGTTACCACAACTGGATGTTCCGTAATACTTGGTGGGAAATTTTTCTCTTCCACCTCCTTGGGTACTTCAAATTGCACCTGAGATGGTCTGAGGTACATTTGTTCCATCAAAGAAATATCCTTGAGACAAAAGAAAACAAAGTTATGTCAACTTATAAAACCACTTAAATGCATCCATGATCTAATATGGCAGTGTTAGTCAATTAGAATCAAATGCATAAGAGAACTTTAAACTATTCAATAACAGCCGGGCGTGGTGGCGCACACCTTTAATCCCAGCACTCGGGAGGCAGAGGCAGGCGGATTTCTGAGTTCGAGGCCAGCCTGGTCTACAAAGTGAGTTCCAGGACAACCAGGGATATACAGAGGAACCCTGTCTCGAAAAGCAAAAAAAAAAAAAAAAAAAAAAAAAAAAAATCAATAACATTCAATAAATGAGAAAAGGATTTTTTAAAACATGAACATATTTTTGTGTAGATGGGCATGGTGGCACATGCCCTTAGTCCCAGCACTTGGGAAGCTTAGGCAGGCGGATCTCTGAGTTGGAGATGTAGCCAGTTTCTGGCCATACAGGGCTAAATAGTGAGACCCTATCTCACACACACACACACACACACACTCAAGTTTATTCTATTTCAGGACTTTTAAATTGTTTACCTTTATAAATAGATGATTAACTTTAATAAGACAATTATGTAATATTATATCAGCTACATATAAAGCATTGCCATTTAATCAGGTACTTAAAGCATTACACAAGAAACTAAAAGCAAATCTAAAATTCAGTCCATTGCCATTTAATCAGGTACTTAAAGCATTACACAAGAAACTAAAAGCAAATCTAAAATTCAGTCCAAGCAAAAACAAAAATGAGTACGAATCCATTTTAGGAAGCGCTAGCTGGCATTTCCAGGGTCACTTTTACCATCCCTGAGGCTTGTTACAGTGACCAACACTCTACTTAGCTATGGCCATAAGAAGACATTAAAGTGAAGGACAATAAACCAGGAATCAAGAGACCTTGGTTCTGTGTAAACTATAAGTCCCCATATCTGCCATCACCAGGCAAATTAGTCTGTTTGCTTTTACCTCAGTTTTATCGCTCAGGCACTCAACTGTATGGCTTTTCAAGGCCCCTCTCTCCTTAGCTTGTTTAGTAATGTCAACAGCAAAATCTAAAAACTTCTAGACACAAAACATTCAGGAAGTCTTGACACCATGAAAAGAGCAAACGTATGAATGATGGAGGTAGAGGAAGAAGAAACCTAGTCTAAGGAACAGAAAACATTTTTTAAAAATCACAGACGAAAATTTCCTCAGTCTAAATAAGCAGGTGCCTATGAAGGTACAAGAAGCATGCAGCATACCAAACAGACTGGATCAGAAAAGAAATTCCCAGAACACATAGTAATCAAAATACTGAGTATAAAAAAAAAAACAAAACAAAAATCAACAACAACCAAAAAAGGATATTAAAAGCTACAAGGGGAAAAGCCAATAAAGGCAGGCACAAAAGAATAACATCAGACTTTTAAATGGAAACTCTGAAAGACAGAAAGAAAGAAAGAAAGAAAGAAAGAAAGAAAGAAAGAAAGAAAGAAAGAAAGAAAGAAAGAAAGAGAGAGAGAGAGAAAGAAGGAGGGAGGGAGGGAGGGAGGGAGGGAGGGAGGGAGGGAGGGAGGGAGGGAGAGAGAGAGAGAGAGAAAGAGAGAGAGAGAGAGAGAGAGAGAAAGAGGGAGAAAGAAAGGCAGAAAGGCCCAGATTAACTACCAATCACAATCAACCAAAAGAGGCACTCCATGATGAAAAACCGTAATCAATTCCTATCTATGAGTACAAGCTCTGAAAAAGCACTGAAAGGAAAACTTCAGTCTGAAGAGGTCAATCAAACGCAAGAAGATTCAGTGAATAACTAATCTGAGAACAATAAATAAAAAGTGGGCACCAACCATAGCAGTAAAATAACAGGACTCCATAAATATTGCCCATTGACAATTATCAGTGCTAATGGTTTCAATTACTCTATAAAAAGGCACAGACTAACAGAGTGGGTTAGAAAAGAGAATGCTTCTTTCTGCTGCATCCAAGAAACAACTCTCAATATCAATAAAAGATATCACCTTTGGGGAAAGGATGGATAAAGGTGTTGCAAGCAAATGTACCCAAGAAGTAGGCAGGTGTAGCAATTTTAATCTCTGACAAAGTTGAGTTCAAATCAAAATGAATCAGAAGAGACATGAAAGGATACTACACACTCATCAAAGAAAAAAAATCCTCCAAGAGGATGTGGTAATTGCAGTTCCTCAGGAAGCTAGGAATAGATCCACCTCAGGATCCACCACTGTACACCACTCTTGGGTGTAGCCAAGAGACTCTAAACCCTACTGCACAGACCCTTCTTCACCTGTGTTCCTCCCTGCTCTATTCATAATAGCCAGAAGCCAGAAATAGCCTAGATCTCCATCAGTTGATAAATGGGTAATGAACATGTGGTACATTCACACGATGGAGTATCATTCAGAAAGTCATGAAATTCACAGATAAATGGATAGCACTAGAAAAAAAAATCATCCTGAATGAGTTAAGTTAGACCCAACAAGACAAACAGTATATGTTTTCTCTTATATGCAGACATTAACCTTTAATTTTTCAAAATGTGTACTACAATCTGAATTACCATAGAGGTTAGGTACCTAACAGGAAAAGGTTTTCTCAAGGAAGGGGAAAAGGGATGCAATAATATGAAGCCAGACAGTGGTGGTATATGCCTTTAATCCCAGCACCTTGGAGACAAAAGCAGGTGGATCCCTGTAAATTCAAGGCCAGCCTGGTGTACAGAGTGAGTTCCAGGACATTCAGGGCTCCACAGATAAACCCTGTCTTGGGATAATAAAAAGCAGAAAACGAAAAGAAACAAACAATAGAATATAGTGCTATGGCGAGGTAAAGGGAAAGAAACCAGAGTAAAAGGGTGACATATGAAGGAGAACTGGGCAAGAGGGGTGAAGGAGAGAATAATGGGTAGGACAAACTATCACTAGAAGCCATTCTGAAAGCCATAAGGAAACCCAGCATTGTGGAAGCTTCCTAACATCTGGATATACATGAAAGAAATCTAAATGGAATAACCAGACAAGAGGGGATACAATGACTCAAGCAAAACCCCAGGGGCAGAAATGGGTTACATCTTGCTCAGTCATTGGCCAGAGAGGGCCCATGGAAACTCCCAAACATCACAGACTACCGCCAAGGTTACTGGTAGCTCTCCACACCTGGATGGCAAGACCCTATTATTTACAACAATACTTACTTATGTCGTCACACAGAGAAGTCGATGCCCAACTGGCTGACTACACTCATTGTACCGGGAGGTACTTTTCACACTACTAAAAGAGAAAGTGGTCATCAATAGCACCTACCTACAGCAGTAAACTGTCTGCAAGATTCATTGGTACAGTGGTGGCACAGATCTTATAGGAGAAACCATCCACGTTTTGATTGGATTTATGGCCCATTCCATGAGATACATCTCCAATTGTAGAGAGCATCCTGATACTGCTAATGGGGCTAAAAGCCTGAGGTGAGGGAGGTCATGGGCCTATAAGAAAACCTACTACTATTGTTCCACTACAGGAACATGGCAATGAAATAGATCCTCATGACATACTCTACCCCAAGAGCCTTCCTTGGCCTGTATCAGAGAAGACCCTTCTTACAGTGCACAGGAACTAACAGGGGCTCACAATCTGACAATGTAGACAATGAGAGGCTTTGGAGTACTCAGCCCTAAATGGGATTCATTCATCAGGCCACTGGCACCTCACAGTCCGGGGATCTATATGGAGAGGAAGCAGAAAGATTGTAAGTCCAGAGGTGATGGATGACTCCAAGGAAAGAGTGCCATCCAGACACAACAGGTGCACATTTGAACTCGTGGAGACTGTGGCAACATGCAAAAGACCTGCAGGGGTTCAGGCCAGTCGGTATCTGAGCAATAAGGAGGGCAAGTTCAAATAGGATCCCACCCAACCCTAACCAAGAAGTTATCTGAAACTGATACCCGATAGCAAAGGGAAAATCAGGTTTCCCAACAGAGTCTCGCTGAGTACATCGACCAAGCTTCAGGGGAGGCAGGATAATAGCGAACTCAACAGCATTGGTAATGTTTCGTTTGTTTTGGCACATTTTGGTCTTACTGGTCTTTTGATTGCTTATTTTGATTTTTAGATTTTGTGGTTTTGTGGGACTTTTTGTGTTTCTTTTTGCCTTTTTTTTTTTTTTGGTTTTGGTTGTTTGCTTGTTTGTTTAAAGAAAGAAAGAGAAAGAGAATATGAAGCTGTATGGGTAGGAGGGTGGGGAGGATTAGGAGAGGGGGAAACATGATCAATGTATGAAGAAAAGTTCTTCCATTAAAAGAAAAGAAGGTAAAATACAATTGGAACCTCCATAGATTGATAACGGGCACTCTAGCTGTATAGAGGTACACTGAGCTATACAGGTTTTATATACAGTTAATCTTGCTGTGTTTTTAAACTCAAGTTCCTTACAGTAAAGTTTTAATTCAGAAAAACACTGCTAATTGAAAGATGCCAGATATCCCAAGTAATATATTGTGTGGTTCTATTTACTTGAATATCCAGAATAGGTAAATCTATAGAGAAAGAAAGCTAACACGGGACACCTGGAGGGTAGGGGAAGACAAAATGGTTTAGAAATGAAATGAAGTGTTCAACACTTTATTTCTTAACTCCTAGATTTGTTTTGGTTTTGTTAACACAGTAAAAATCACTGTAACAATATATTGTTCATTGATAAAACGAATGTAGATTTGCTTTTTGTCTAATAAACCCTGAGCAGTTCACACTTAGTATTTTGAACACAGGTTACTAAAAGCAACAATTTTGCTGGGCTTAGATAGCACACGCCTTTATCCCAGTATTTGGGAGGCAGAGACAGATAAACCACTGTGGTTTCTCAGCCTGCCTCATCCACCTGGAGAGTCCCAGGCTAGGCAAGACTACATAGTAAGATCTTGTCTCAATAAACCAACAAACAACTTACTAACCACAATGGATTTGTTGGTAATAGATGGAAATTTTAGAGACAAAAATACACAAATGGAAGTTACTGAGGACGTTTCAGACAACACTGAGAAATACACAGCTATGCAAGGCAGCACGAGCCTGTAATCCTGGAGACTGGAGAGTCTGAGGCCAGAAGACAGGAAGAGCTCTCTGGGCTACAGAGTGACCTCAAGACCAGTATGTACAATTTCTTTAAGACCCTGTCTCAAATTCAAAAGGTGGAAAAGGTATTAGGGATAGAAGTCGGTGTGTCAAATACTTGCCTAGCATGCACAAGATGCACAATGACCCTAGGATCAAGCTCCAGAAAGAAAAAAAAATAAGAAAAAGATAAAGAATGAACATACAAATATATTGGTTTTTAAGCCATAGCAAACCCATAAGCCCAGCCCTCATTGGAGTCCTGAAGCAGCAACATCATGGATCCAAGGCCAGTCTAGGGCTACACAGTGAGTTTGAAAGACAGCCTGGACTCCATAGAGAGATCCTATCTCCAAAAAAATATATATATATATATCATTAGTTTGTAAGTCAAATAAATTATTGTCTCAAGTGAAAAACTCACACATGGAAGGAAGTATGGCAAAGGAACTGTTGAGCACATGAGCTCTCTCAGTCAAGCAATAACTGGATCTCTCTGAACCCCAGCTTTATAACATAGGGATAATACTGATATGATATTATGAGATGATAACACACCTCATGTTTATGGGAGACTGCAACCACAAATGCAAACAGAAGATGCCAGAGAGCTAATAGATATTCCTATTTACATTAAAAACCAAGGTAAGCATACTTATGTCACTATCAACACTTGGTTTTATATTGGAAGTTTTAAATGTAAAACAACCCAAATATGTAGTATAAAAAAAAGGATTAACCACATATCAGAGGCTATAATTATAACCTAGACCCCCCCAAAAAAAATAATCAATAGAAAAATGATTAGGTTAGGAAATAAATGAATCCTTAGAAGCCAAATGTGGCCCTTTAGAAAATGAGAAAAACTCTAAAAGGCAACAAAAATTATAAGCTATTAAAATGGCGCTTTGAGGGCAACGAGGAAGCTTTTTAACTACCACTTGCAAAAATCCTGTCTTAAATCAAAAAATATGGAAGTTTGGGCTCACAAGAAAAAAATCAAAGGAAAATAATTACAAAGTACACACAATATTCCGTATATGTGTGAACTTTATATTATCTCCGAGTCACTGACTGTAACTAACCAGGAATGGTTCTGCACCTACAAGGTCTGGAAATGCACTGAACACACTGTAAATTCTGTAAGGGACTGAAAACCTGTGAGGCCCAGAGTGGGCCAGCTTCCCAGCCCTCACTACGATTCTCATTTGTTCCACCCAAAAGGGTGTTGCCTGCAGCATCTAACACTGCAGACAAAAGCATCAGAGTTAGAAGGATTTGAAAGATCAGCACCATCGGAAGAAAGCCTACATGTCCCAGGCAGAGACACCCGCAAAGGGTGCCATGTCTGAAGCAAATCAAGCAAGCACGGGGCCTTCCAGGTAATCTAATGCAGGCAGATGGCCCAGTAACACAGCAGCAGCAATCCTCTGGCCTTTGAGGCTGGCTCTGTGCTTCTTCAGTCGTCAGCCAGAAGACATATGAAAACAGTAAGACCCAGACACATACTCCATGCCATGAAATTCACCATCTCCCCAAATGACTGTGTCAGCTTGAGCCAAGCGTATATTCCTAACCCAGGCCTTCCTACCATCCCCTCAGTACTTCCCCACAGTACACTGCCTTCAGTTAAACTACCCTGAAGTTCAAATTTCAGGAAAGTAGGAAAAGACACTTAATGACCCTAAATAGGGACTTGTCCACGCAGGTTTGAAAATACCATGAAATGCATTACAATCCCTTGCTTCCTGCAGGTACAAACCTGATGGCACTGGGCAGCAGAATTCTACTTGCAGGCACAGGTATGTGTCAGGACCACTTGGCGGTTTTCCCAACTTTTACCTTTTTTTCCCCTCAGTTAAATATTATATATATGATTATTGTGAATGATTTGACCCTAAATTCAATGGACCTGCCAGTACTGAAAAATATGCTTTCAAATAAAACAGAAACTGAGTGGCAGTTTTATAAATGTAAACATCTAAACTGCTACAGTAGCTGTCTGTAATTATGCAAGGCACCTTCTCCATTAAGTCCTTAAATCTTTTCAAAACAATTCAGTATTTCTAGAAACACGGTACTACTATATTTCAAGTAAGACGGAATATCTCTTTGGTAAGTACCCCTTACTACAGAATTATATATACTCTGTGCTTAGATAAAGCAAACTATTGATTTTTTTTAATGAAACAGATTGTTTAAAACAAAAAAAACCTGAAACAAGCATGTCCTAACTAGCTTAAAATGACAACTTGACACAGCCTAGAGTCACCCGAACAATCTCAACTGAGAGATTTCCCAGATCAGACTATCCTATAACCATGTCTATGGGAGTTTGTCTTGACTGTTAACTGATATGGGAGGGCCCATCAAACCATGGGTTGCACCATTCCCTAGGCAGAAAAGCCTAGGCTGCTTAAGAAAGTTAACTAAGCAAGAGCCTGCCAGCTAACTAGCCAACAACATTCTGCCTTGATTTCTGCATCTAAGTTCCTGCTTGAGTTCTCGAACTTTCCCAATGAGAGACTCTAACCTATGAGTTGAAATAAAAACTTGCCTGCCCTACATTGCTTTGGATTGTGGTATTTGTCAATGAAACTAGAAAAAGAAAAATATTTCAAGAATATGGCAGTGCCTATGGCTGGGCAAAGCTCCATTCTTCACTCACTATCATCAACATGGAAAAGACAACCCAACATCTGGCTTTCTCCTTCAGAAACCTATAAAGAAACTTGACTCAAAAATAAAAGAAATTATAATAATGACACTACTAAAAAAATGAGAATGGCAAAGACAGGCCTTCCTGAAAACAAAATTTCATAAATATTCGATATTATAGTTTATAAATACTATTTATATGACAGCAAATTGCTATAGCATTGACCATAAGTACTCTTGATCTTAAGATAATTCACACTTTGCAGAGGTAGGGAATCCTATAGAACAAAATTTTTTTTTAAAAATCTGCTTAAAGAAAAAAAGGGGGCGCTGGAGAAATGGCTCAGGTGTTAAGAACATCGACTGCTCTTCTGGAGGTCTTGAGTTCAATTCCCAGCAACAATATGGTCACAACCATCTGTAATGGGCATCCGATGCCATCTTCTGCTGCGTCGGAAGACAGTAACAGTATATCCACACATGTGAAATAAATATGGTCAGAGCAAGCAGAGCCAGAAAAAAAATTTAAAAATAGTAAAAAAATTAATTAATTAATTAATCAATTAGTTAATTTAAAAAGGAAGCAAACAACTTGAGCAAATGAGCCTGCCTTCCTCCTCTAGGCCGCAGCATTTGCTGTGTGAGCATGGCATTCCTTTCACATTAAGTAGCAAGTATTCAGGGAATGATGCCCTGTTAGTTCTGCGAGCAGCCCTGTGCTACAGCCCTTCAGTTAGGAATGCAGGGGAAGCAAGACAGAGGGCACGACTCCTCCGCCCCTGAGAAGAGGCAGGCGAGCTAGAGAGGAAAATAACAGACAAGAAATGGTTTACAGACTGCACAACAAGTACATTTAATCAAATCTAAGTATTACCCACAGGCTCCAAGTTCAATCCTGATATAAATCCAGTTTATATACAAATATGAAAATAAGACTATAAATAACAGAGACTGTACCTGCTCCTATGATACCGATGGAAAATTAATTTGTGGATGAGTTGGGTTCTTGGAGTGGGAGAGAAGGCAGAGAAAAATGGAGCATGGTTGTTGTTCCTTAAATTAATGCAGTAGATGTGAAAATACTTGTGTGTCTAACAATTTTAAAGACTCAGATACCTCTCGCTTATCTAGTCAACAGTGCTATATGAAAGTGAAGTTTTTCTCGGCTTGCCAATGGATTCCCTTCCCCTACCTGGACTTCCTGGTTGGGCCTCAGTGGAGAGGACGCATTTAGGCCTACTGTGACTGGAAGTCCCAGGGTGGGGTGGTCCCCAAAGTGGGGTGCCCCTTGTCTGAAGAGAAGGGGAGGGGAAATGCATGGAAGGATTTGTAAGGGTGAGACTGGAAGGAGAGGAGAGACAGGGTTGGGAGGGCGATTGGGATGTAAAGTGAATAATAAAAAACAAAGAACAATACTGAAGGTATTGGGGAAAAAAAAAAAAAAAACCCTAGGCCCAAATATACTACAAAGAAAAAAAAAAAAAGTGGAGTTTTTCTAGCTGGAGTTGTGGCTTAGTGATAGAGGAATTACCCATGATGTATGAGGCCTCAGGTTCTATCTCCACCCAGGTCTGACAATACCCTGTCTCAAGATATATAGGTAATTTTGTGGGGTGAAGCCCTTGTTACTTGTCCCCAGTAGCACAAAACAACAGCAGCAGCGGTGACTAAAGAGATGACAAGATGTGTAGATGACTTTGTGGGACAAAGGGTCTGTGAAATGTTGCCCAGTGTATATTCCTAACTCATATGCTAATTGTTTATCTAGAGATTCTGTCACCAGCCACTTCACCTTTTAATTTCCTCAGTTTGTATCCTGAAAATTCTAGTTTTCTTGTACACCATCCCTTTCTCCCTTCCCCCAGCCCCTGACAACCCTGTCTTCCCACCACCTCCTCAATCTCTTCCAAAATGTGATAGTTTAAATTATTCAACAAATTGTCTTTTGTAATTATTTATATATGTGTGTGTGTGTGTATGTACACACACACACACATATATATAACCTATATATAACAAAAACAGTTGTAATACTACCTGTAGATCTTATTCCAAAGGCTTCTGAGAGCTATCATTCAAAGTAGCCCCCAAGGACACTCAACTCCTGAGTGGGCCCCTCCTAAGTGAACAAGCTGACTGTGTAATCTATCACAGTAGAAATGGGAATGTGCAGCTACACCATAAAACTCAAAAGCAACTTCCACCTTTCTCTCTTACATCACTTGTTCTTGAAAGAACCATCTGGCATGTCATCAGGGTAATTATGCAGTCCTGTGGTGAGGAACTACAACAAATGTCTGGTCTTGTGATTTAGATATCCTGGAAACAGATCCTTCAGTTTTAGTAAAGACTTCAAATAAAAGGGCTGCAGCCGGCCACCTTCCGGACCGGAGGACAGGTGCCCACCCGGCTGGGGAGGCGGCCTAAGCCACAGCAGCAGCGGTCGCCATCTTGGTCCCGGGACTCCAAGAAACTTAGGAATTTAGTCTGCTTAGGTGAGAGTCTGTACCACCTGGGAACTGCCAAAGCAACACAGTGTCTGAGAAAGGTCCTGTTTTGGGCCTTCTTCTTCGGCCAGGAGGAGGTCCAAATACAAGATATCTGCGCACCTTCCCTGTAAGAGAGCTTGCCAGCAGAGAGTGCTCTGAGCACTGAAACTCAGAGGAGAGAATCTGTCTCCCAGGTCTGCTGATAGACGGTAACAGAATCACCAGAAGAACAATCTCTAAACAGAGTCAACTATAACTACTAACTCCAGAGATTACCAGATGGCGAAAGGTAAACGGAGGAATCTTACTAACAGGAACCAAGACCACTCACCATCACCAGAACCCAGCACACCCACTTCGCCCAGTCCAGGGAACCCCAACACACCTGAGAACCTAGACCTAGATTTAAAAGCATATCTCATGATGATGGTAGAGGACATCAAGAAGGACTTTAATAAATCACTTAAAGAAATACAGGAGAACACTGCTAAAGAGTTACAAGTCCTTAAAGAAAAACAGGAAAACACAATCAAACAGGTAGAAGTCCTTACAGAAAAAGAGGAAAAAACATACAAACAGGTGATGGAAATGAACAAAACCATACTAGACCTAAAAAGGGAAGTAGACACAATAAAGAAAACTCAAAGCGAGGCAACACTAGAGATAGAAACCCTAGGAAAGAAATCTGGAACCATAGATTTGAGCATCAGCAACAGAATACAAGAGATGGAAGAGAGAATCTCAGGTGCAGAAGATTCCATAGAGAACATCGGCACAACAATCAAAGAAAATGGAAAATGCAAAAAGATCCTAACTCAAAATATCCAGGAAATCCAGGACACAATAAGAAGACCAAACGTACGGATAATAGGAGTGGATGAGAATGAAGATTTTCAACTCAAAGGTCCAGCAAACATCTTCAACAAAATTATTGAAGAAAACTTCCCAAATCTAAAGAATGAGATGCATATGAACATACAAGAAGCCTACAGAACTCCAAATAGACTGGACCAGAAAAGAAATTCCCCCCGACACATAATAATCAGAACATCAAATGCACTAAATAAAGATAGAATACTAAAAGCAGTAAGGGAAAAAGGTCAAGTAACATATAAAGGCAAGCCTATCAGAATTACACCAGATTTTTCACCAGAGACTATGAAAGCCAGAAGAGCCTGGACAGATGTTATACAGACACTAAGAGAACACAAACTGCAGCCCAGGCTACTATACCCAGCCAAACTCTCAATTATCATAGAGGGAGAAACCAAAGTATTCCACGACAAAACCAAATTCACGCATTATCTCTCCACGAATCCAGCCCTTCAAAGGATAATAACAGAAAAAAAACAATACAAGAACGGGAACAACGCCCTAGAAAAAACAAGAAGGTAATCCCTCAACAAACCTAAAAGAAGACAGCCACAAGAACAGAATGCCACCTTTAACAACTAAAATAACAGGAAGCAACAATTACTTTTCCTTAATATCTCTTAACATCAATGGTCTCAACTCGCCAATAAAAAGACATAGACTAACAAACTGGCTACACAAACAAGACCCAACATTTTGCTGCTTACAGGAAACTCATCTCAGAGAAAAAGATAGACACTACCTCAGAATGAAAGGCTGGAAAACAATTTTCCAAGCAAATGGTATGAAGAAACAAGCAGGAGTAGCCATCCTAATATCTGATAAGATTGACTTCCAACCCAAAGTCATCAAAAAAGACAAGGAGGGACACTTCATTCTCATCAAAGGTAAAATCCTCCAAGAGGAACTCTCAATTCTGAATATCTATGCTCCAAATACAAGAGCAGCCACATTCACTAAAGAAACTTTAGTAAAGCTCAAAGCACACATTGCGCCTCACACAATAATAGTGGGAGACTTCAACACACCACTTTCACCAATGGACAGATCATGGAAACAGAAACTAAACAGGGACACACTGAAACTAACAGAAGTGATGAAACAAATGGATCTGACAGATATCTACAGAACATTTTATCCTAAAACAAAAGGATATACCTTCTTCTCAGCACCTCATGGTACCTTCTCCAAAATTGACCACATAATAGGTCACAAATCAGGCCTCAACAGATTCAAAAATATTGAAATTGTCCCATGTATCCTATCAGATCACCATGCACTAAGGCTGATCTTCAATAACAAAATAAATAACAGAAAGCCAACATTCACATGGAAACTGAACAACACTCTTCTCAATGATACCTTGGTCAAGGAAGGAATAAAGAAAGAAATTAAAGACTTTTTAGAGTTTAATGAAAATGAAGCCACAACGTACCCAAACCTTTGGGACACAATGAAAGCATTTCTAAGAGGGAAACTCATAGCTATGAGTGCCTTCAAGAAAAAACGGGAGAGAGCACATACTAGCAGCTTGACAACACATCTAAAAGCTCTAGAAAAAAAGGAAGCAAATTCACCCAAGAGGAGTAGACGGCAGGAAATAATCAAACTCAGGGGTGAAATCAACCAAGTGGAAACAAGAAGAACTATTCAAAGAATTAACCAAACGAGGAGTTGGTTCTTTGAGAAAATCAACAAGATAGATAAACCCTTAGCTAGACTCACTAAAGGGCACAGGGACAAAATTCTAATTAACAAAATCAGAAATGAAAAGGGAGACATAACAACAGATCCTGAAGAAATCCAAAACACCATCAGATCCTTCTACAAAAGGCTATACTCAACAAAACTGGAAAACCTGGACGAAATGGACAAATTTCTGGACAGATACCAGGTACCAAAGTTGAATCAGGATCAAGTTGACCTTCTAAACAGTCCCATATCCCCTAAAGAAATAGAAGCAGTTATTAATAGTCTCCCAGCCAAAAAAAGCCCAGGACCAGATGGGTTTAGTGCAGAGTTCTATCAGACCTTCAAAGAAGATCTAACTCCAGTTCTGCACAAACTTTTTCACAAGATAGAAGTAGAAGGTACTCTACCCAACTCATTTTATGAAGCCACTATTACTCTGATACCTAAACCACAGAAAGATCCAACAAAGATAGAGAACTTCAGACCAATTTCTCTTATGAACATCGATGCAAAAATTCTTAATAAAATTCTCGCTAACCGAATCCAAGAACACATTAAAGCAATCATCCATCCTGACCAAGTAGGTTTTATTCCAGGGATGCAGGGATGGTTTAATATACGAAAATCCATCAATGTAATCCATTATATAAACAAACTCAAAGACAAAAACCACATGATCATCTCGTTAGATGCAGAAAAAGCATTTGACAAGATCCAACACCCATTCATGATAAAAGTTCTGGAAAGATCAGGAATTCAAGGCCAATACCTAAACATGATAAAAGCAATCTACAGCAAACCAGTAGCCAACATCAAAGTAAATGGAGAGAAGCTGGAAGCAATCCCACTAAAATCAGGGACTAGACAAGGCTGCCCACTTTCTCCCTACCTTTTCAACATAGTACTTGAAGTATTAGCCAGAGCAATTCGACAACAAAAGGAGATCAAGGGGATACAAATTGGAAAAGAGGAAGTCAAAATATCACTTTTTGCAGATGATATGATAGTATATATAAGTGACCCTAAAAATTCCAACAGAGAACTCCTAAACCTGATAAACAGCTTCGGTGAAGTAGCTGGATATAAAATTAACTCAAACAAGTCAATGGCCTTTCTCTACACAAAGAATAAACAGGCTGAGAAAGAAATTAGGGAAACAACACCCTTCTCAATAGCCACAAATAATATAAAATATCTCGGCGTGACTCTAACGAAGGAAGTGAAAGATCTGTATGATAAAAACTTCAAGTCCCTGAAGAAAGAAATTAAAGAAGATCTCAGAAGATGGAAAGATCTCCCATGCTCATGGATTGGCAGGACCAACATTGTAAAAATGGCTATCTTGCCAAAAGCAATCTACAGATTCAATGCAATCCCCATTAAAATTCCAACTCAATTCTTCAACGAATTAGAAGGAGCAATTTGCAAATTCATCTGGAATAACAAAAAACCGAGGATAGCAAAAACTCTTCTCAAGGATAAAAGAACCTCTGGTGGAATCACCATGCCTGACCTAAAGCTTTACTACAGAGCAATTGTGATAAAAACTGCATGGTACTGGTATAGAGACAGACAAGTGGACCAATGGAATAGAATTGAAGACCCAGAAATGAACCCACACACCTATGGTCACTTGATCTTCGACAAGGGAGCCAAAACCATCCAGTGGAAGAAAGACAGCATTTTCAACAATTGGTGCTGGCACAACTGGTTGTTATCATGTAGAAGAATGCGAATCGATCCATACTTATCTCCTTGTACTAAGGTCAAATCTAAGTGGATCAAGGAACTTCACATAAAACCAGACACTGAAACTTATAGAGGAGAAAGTGGGGAAAAGCCTTGAAGATATGGGCACAGGGGAAAAATTCCTGAACAGAACAGCAATGGCTTGTGCTGTAAGATCGAGAATTGACAAATGGGACCTAATGAAACTCCAAAGTTTCTGCAAGGCAAAAGACACTGTCTATAAGACAAAAAGACCACCAACAGACTGGGAAAGGATCTTTACCTATCCTAAATCAGATAGGGGACTAATATCCAACATATATAAAGAACTCAAGAAGGTGGACCTCAGAAAATCAAATAACCCCCTTAAAAAATGGGGCTCAGAACTGAACAAAGAATTCTCACCTGAGGAATACCGAATGGCAGAGAAGCACCTGAAAAAATGTTCAACATCCTTAATCATTAGGGAAATGCAAATCAAAACAACCCTGAGATTCCACCTCACACCAGTGAGAATGGCTAAGATCAAAAATTCAGGTGACAGCAGATGCTGGCGAGGATGTGGAGAAAGAGGAACACTCCTCCATTGTTGGTGGGATTGCAGGCTTGTACAACCACTCTGGAAATCAGTCTGGCGGTTCCTCAGAAAATTGGACATAGTACTACCGGAGGATCCAGCAATACCTCTCCTGGGCATATATCCAGAAGAAGCCCCAACTGGTAAGAAGGACACATGCTCCACTATGTTCATAGCAGCCTTATTTATAATAGCCAGAAACTGGAAAGAACCCAGATGCCCCTCAACAGAGGAATGGATACAGAAAATGTGGTACATCTACACAATGGAGTACTACTCAGCTATTAAAAAGAATGAATTTATGAAATTCCTAGCCAAATGGATGGACCTGGAGAGCATCATCCTGAGTGAGGTAACACAATCACAAAGGAACTCACACAATATGTACTCACTGATAAGTGGATACTAGCCCAAAACCTAGGATACCCACGATATAAGATACAATTTCCTAAACACATGAAACTCAAGAAAAATGAAGACTGAAGTGTGGACACTATGCCCCTCCTTAGAAGTGGGAACAAAACACCCATGGAAGGAGTTACAGAAACAAAGTATGGAGCTGAGATGAAAGGATGGACCATGTAGAGACTGCCATATCCAGGGATCCACCCCATAATCAGCTTCCAAATGCTGACACCATTGCATACACTAGCAAGATTTTACTGAAAGGACCCAGATGTAGCTGTCTCTTGTGAGACTATGTCGGGGCCTAGCAAACACAGAAGTGGATGCTCACAGTCAGCTAATGGATGGATCACAGGGCTCCCAATGGAGGAGCTAGAGAAAGTACCCAAGGAGCTAAAGGGATCTTCAACCCTATAGGTGGAACAACATTATGAACTAACCAGTACCCCTGAGCTCTTGACTCTAGCTGCATATGTATCAAAAGATGGCCTAGTCGGCCATCACTGGAAAGAGAGGCCCATTGGACACGCAGACTTTGTGTGCCCCGGTACAGGGGAACGCCAGGGCCAAAGGGGGGGAGTGGGTGGGTAGGGGAGTGGGGGTGGGTGGGTAAGGGGAACTTTTAGTATAGCATTGGAAATGTAAATGAGCTAAATACCTAATTAAAAAAATGAAAAAAAAAAAAAAAAAAAAAAAAAAGGGCTGCAGAAAAGGCCTAGACCCAATCCATCAGAAGTAGGGGTCACAACCATCCAGCTAAGCTGCTTCCAGACTCATGACTCACAAACCCTACATGAACTAATACACGTCCAGTTTTTTAAGCTGTCTAAGCTTTGTGACACTTATTTCACAAAAATATTGAGAAGAGTAGGGGAGGGGAAATTGCAGTTAGGATGTATTATATCAAAGAAGAATAATTAAATATATATTGCTTAGAAACATCATTAATAAGTGAAGAAGTTGGTGACAGAATCTTTAGATAAAACAAGTATGTGTGTTAACAATATATACTTGGCAATATTTCACATACCCTTTGTCCTACAAATACATCTTGAAGTCTTTTTGTCATTCCTGCTGTTGTTTTGTGCTACAGGAGACAGTAACATGCTAGGCTAGCTTTTCATAAGTGACTTAGACCCAAAGACCCTGAAATCATATCACTCAATATCTCATTATTCATCAGTACCTTTAAATAACAGTCTTTGTAGAACTTCTGAAATATTTGAAAAATCTTCAGAATTCAAGAGATTACTAGAAATAAAACATCCCTATGCCAAGAACATGATTCTTGACCTAATTACACAGAGCCAAACGAGAACAAAACTCTTATTCTTTCAGTTACACAAATCATGCATGAAATTTTATGCAATGTATGTGTCTTCCTTAGTTAAGATAAAGATTAATTAAAATCATCAGTACGAAGTTTTACTTTCTGCATACTAAGTTCCATATTCTCTGAACTTTTGTCCTACAAAGTAGAGAAAATAAATGATAAATTTTGAAAAGAATTTATTTAAAACTTTCTCTTGGGCTTCCTAAGATTTAATAACATAAATAAATGCTCCAAAAATAATATTCAGAGCTCCAAAAGCAAGCACATTTTTGTTTACTTCATTCAACAAATATTTATCTATAAAGTAACTACTAAGTCCAAGGAATTATATGAAGTGATTTGTAGCATAAAAAGGCAAAAGAAAAACAATCTTGCTTCCACATTTTATGGTCTTCAATCACAAATTCAATATTTTAATCCTTATAAAAACAGAAAAAAAAGACTCAACTCTGATCACTTAGACAGTCACCTCCAAAGTGAACATATATATTAGTGGTTAGATAAATAATAATAATATGCTACCAAATGAGTTGTTGCTCAAAGGGGACCAAGGGAAATCCTGTAGGTATACTAGATTTCCTTTAGAAGCAATAAGGTCAACTTTAAAGTCACCAAGAGACTAAAATATTCTTGTTCTGCACAGCCTTTTTGAAAGGTAATTAAATCTCACTTGAAGAAACGTGCTTTCACTTGTTTTCCAAATAGATACAGAAATAACAATATGCCAACTCTGAGTCTTAAGATCAAGCCAGCTTGTATGCCAGCATGGTAAATGCATGCCTTCTGAAATCATAGATTTCAGGAAGGAAACATACATGGATGTTCCTAGTCATATGCTGGTCCCAGGGAAATATAGTACAAACATGATCCAGCCATAATAGAATCTTTAACTGATTCACTATATACAAATAAGACAAGTGAGCAAAAGAGGCATGAGCAAGCACTTCTAAATTAGCTAATACTGACTATATACTTAGCTTTAATTAACAACTTGACACAGTGAAGTCATTTGAGAAAAGAGTCTCAATGAGGAATTGTCTAATTGAGTTGGTCTGGGGGTATCCACCAGGAATTGTTTTAATTAAATCAACTGACGTGGGAGGACCCATCCAGTGTGGGTAGCACCATTCCCTAGGAAAGGTGTTCTGAACTATATGCGAGTGGAATAATCAAGTACAAGAAAAAGAGCAAGTATGTTCACTCATCTCTGCTATTTTAAGTTCTTGCCTTGACTCAACCACAATGATGAACTCAAGAATTGAGAACTAAACCAAATCCCTTTCTCCCCTAAGCTACTTTTTGTCAGGGTATTTCATCCTTAGCAGTAGCAGCAGCAATAGAACTAGGGTGCCAGTCAATCTACAGATGTGAGAAATACTATTTAAAGCCACTGGGCTTTGGGAGTTCTTTTGTTACATAGCATTAGCTGTGTCATATAACTATGCAGGAAGACAAAAGATGAGATAGTAAAATGACACTGACAAAATCAAGTTATGGGGGTCATTCTCTACTCTGTGATATCTGTGGTTTGGATTTAGATGTTATCCTGTATCAATAGAGATCCAATCTCTTATTAAAGTATCTGGTAAAAAAAAAAAAGAGTTTTATTAGGGGTAAGGCATAGAAGGCATAGGGCATAGGATGTAGGCAACACATCAACACATGGATGATGGCCTACCACAAGTAACAGAAATAAGGACTCAAAGAATATTTCTGAACACTCCCTATTTTCCATTGTTTAAGGATTGCCTTAAAGAGAAATATTTAATTAAAATAAATTTCAAGTTTTGAAATATAAGGGAGGATCCATCTTCAATAAACTGGAATTTAAGGATGTTGAGAAATATCTGGAAAAATCAGATGGGACAGAAGTCCCTAAATCTTATTGTCAAGAGTATTGAAAGTCACTTGGTTAACATTCCAGAAAATGAAGGAGTTAGTCATGATGGGAGAACCTCACAAGAAAGCCTGGCTCTTAGCAAAGGGGACAGAGACAGCTCCTCAGCGGTTGCTCCTAAGTCCTTCTTCTCCCAGCGTTCCTGCTTAGCATTTATGAGGTTAGCACTCACACTGTGAAAGGTGCTTCTAGGATCAGCCATACTAGTTATTCACAGACTTCAGTAAGCTTGCTCACTCTGATGTTCTTCTCTGGTATCCCAGAGAGTGGGCTACAAATGCCGGAAGGAAGCACCTCCCATTAGGATCTCTTGTCTCTTCTTGCCTCCCAAGTCTCACTTATCACCAGACCCTTAAATTTGCTGCTCACATAGCTCTGAGAAACACACTGTGAAATGTTAAGTACTATAATCACATCTCTGCTGCATCTCTCACTGTATCCACTCCTTCTCAGGGTATTATCCTGAATCAAACCTGATCAATCACACACACACATGCACGCATGTACATACACACAGAGAGATACATACACACACAGACACACACACACATGCACACATACAGAGACACACAGACTTACAGATATGTAGACACAGATACACACACATACATACACTTATGCACACACACTCCACATCCTCTGCCTTCCTCCTCCCAGACACATCTCTGATGAGGTTAACTAGCCATATAGCACAGACTATTAGAACTCACTGGAGTTTACCAAACTGTTAGGTTTTAGCCTATCTCTCCTTTCAGGTCAGAAGATCAGGGCAATGGCACTATACCTGATACACAGTAGTTGCTCAAACACAAGGTGCTTTGCGAGTGGCTTAGTTAACATCTTACTCTGCTTTGTACTCTCAAGGCTACCAGCTACTTTGAGGAAGTCCTTTATAGAATTTCCATATTCCTACAGTTTCTGAAATATCTTTTGTAATTACTTACCTTCAAGGCCCTTTGCGACATACACATACACAGTTTCTTTCCTTTTTTCAGTTGCTACACTGGGATTTCTGATACCAGGCCTTTAATTTCATGATGTTCACCCATTTTTATTTTATTCACAAGGGATTGTCCTAAGTGATATTTGCTATTTCCAAAAAACTTAACTCGCTCTCAAGGTTAGATACTTGACCAGAGAGAGAGAGAGAGAATGCACTATGAAAGCTATCAAATATTGCGCCCCTGTATACCAGGTCTAAGTGAGCATTTTATGATATTTCTCAATAAATCCACATGGTAGTGGTCACTATTAGTCTCATCTTACTTAGTAAAAGAGGTGGGCAAGGCTCAAGAGGCCTTCAATTAAGGACTACAAAGAGAAGTGATTATGTATCAAAGTCCCTTATCAATACCCACACATAAAATCTTGGGAGGTAGAAAGTATCACGCCAGTGTTTCTGAGTGCTTTGCCTTTCTTGGGAATCTGCAGTTTTATCCCATTATCCTTTGCTGGTCCCTGCTTAAAGTCTTTGGGGACCTCTGTGCACATGAGTCATGATGAATTAATCAGGGTTAGTAATTAAGAAAATAAAAACTGAGAACAGGGATATTGCGTGCCTTTATTACCAATATAGCAGAAAGTTCAAGGAAACAATACACTCATTTCAACCTGGCACAAAGGCAGTTCTGTCAGGAAAGACAAAACTGACTGATCTTGGACCTATAAATATGGGACACTAAGACTCTTCATCGTGACACTGGGGCAAAACAGCAGCACAAAAGTAAACCGCCAAAGCTAAAATGCTAAAACTAGCTGGAAATTCAAGTTTAAAATTAAATGCAAGGTAATTGGAGACATTGTCATTCATTTACATTTGTGTTTGTGTTGCTCTTTGCTCTTCTGGCTCATTTAGCTTTCCCACTCTGATGATACATTTATCATCTTGGTTTCATAAGGATCTATCTTCACAGTATTACAACTCACAAGTGTACCTGAACATTATTCTTGCTTTTCCTGGCTAAATAGGAGACTGATATGCCACAGAAACAAGCAGTTTAGCATCCAGTGGGGGCCAGGGTGACAGTGGCAGCAACATTTACTGTACACCTTAAGAACAATCAGAATATCACACTGTCACACACTTATTCCTGTGGCAAAGAAATCACGCAGTCCAGAGATTACTGAAGGAACAAGTTAGAGTGGAGAAGTCTATGTCTGGGAAGGTGGTTCAGTGTTAGACTGCCTGCCTAGCAAACAAAGGTTCAATCCTCAATACTTCCAAAATAAAAATATATAATTTCTAAGTTAAAATCAACAGATCATAATGATAAAACTTAAAAAATATTCCCTGTGAACCAGAAGCCATTTCAAAAATGCAAGCCTCTGGCATAGGTATATTTCTAGAAAGAGTATAATTTAAACAAATGTAACTTTTTTCTGTATACCAACTATATATTTTGTAAGTTCATGGGATTAAATGTTTTGAAGTAAAATTAAAAAAAAAAATCCAGAACTGCTGTACCTTGTGTACCAAGTTTCAGTGCAATTTCTATTTTCCTAGTCCTGTGCTTAATTTTCTATCACTTAAAAGAGAATTGAAAAGGCACATGTAGAAGAAACATGTTTAAGTGTCTTAACCAGTTTTAACGGTAAGAAGACAATGTTCTTCCCATTGGGAACAAATCCATGAAAGGAAGTTTACTTTGGATGAGATTTAATAAGAACCTCAAGATGTATTCTACAAGACAATTATTTATTTTTGCGACTTACTATTGCAATGCATGTAGTGAGTCGCCAGTGTATAAATGAATAAATAAAAGGGCCCATTAAAAATAACAACAATCATGGCTAAGATGACAAGAGAGTGTTATGTAAATATTTTCTTATTATTTTACCAACAACTCTGAAAAGTAACTATTTCTTACAAAAACTGAAAATCCAGAAGAAAAACAGGCCTTGTAGTTGCTCATATAAAACCTCAGAAAGGTTTAGGAATTAGAGACCCTAAATTCCAAGTTTGAGTGGGTAACCAGGACCAGCCTTCATTCTAGTCCCCTCTGTGCAACCAAGTAGCTTCTCTCTCACCCCAGAGCAGGAGCTTAAGAAGCTAAAAATGAGACCTCCCCAAAAACATTACTGAATCTTATACCTGCAGCCACAGACATCAGGAGACAGAACTTCCAAAATTCAAGGTAAAGTGACTTATAATCCAGAATTCTCCCACCAGCCAAGCTATCATTGTAAGAGAGACTGAATAATGAAATTTTCAGACGTGAAAAATCTAACACACCTACCTATACACAGCATACACACACACACACACACACACACACACACACACACACACTGCCCCCACGCCTCCTGCCTTCCCAGTAGATTGAAAAAGAGGAAGATGCAGAGACAATTAACACATGAAGTCAGATAGCAGGCCCGAGGAAACTAAGTAGCAGGCCAGATCACATCCAAGCCTGACTGAGACCAAAGGCTCAAGGGGAAAATGTCTAAGAAAGAACAGGAAAGATTACCTAATATGTCCAGATGCGCTCAGAAGACAGTTACACTTGTCTTCAGTGGTAAATCAGTGATGTGCACATAAGAAACAAAGTAACCAGAGAAAAACTTTGCAATCATGAATCCAAAAGGAAAAGCAAATGCTTGAGAAATTCCCCACATCTGTCTATAACTACAATACCTCGAACTCAAAAGTTCAAACTCACTCTATTTGAAAGGTGAGAAAGTTTGTGCACCCCAGCAAAGAGGGTGAGCTGTAACAAAGATGACAAACTGTCAAACTCCATAATGGGAGAACAATAGATGGGTGCAGAAAGAGAAGCTAGCAGCCCAGCCCGACATGTGGTGTTGCATACCTGCAAGCCCAGATCAGAAGGCTGAGGTGGAGAATCACGAGTTTAAGGCCAGCCCTAGCTACACAATCAGACCTTGCCACAACATGTTCCCAGAAAGAAAAGGATGGAAATGAAAAACCTATCATCAATAGTATATGACACAGAAATATGAAGTGATATATAAATTGCAACAGCTAACCTTTAGAAAAGCAGCTATCTACAGGAGGCAGGAAGCAATAGGAGGAGTGGAAATTTTTTTATTAGGTATTTTCTTCATTTACATTTCCAGTGCTATCCCAAAAGTCCCCCATACCCTACCCCACCCACTCCCCTACCCACCCACTCCCACTTCTTGGCCCTGGCATTCCCCTATACTGAGGCATATAAAGTTTGCACGACCAATGGGAGTGGAAATTTAACGAGGAGTTTAACAAGGAGCCATTTGTATACGCCGAGTACTATATCAACTTTCCAAACAAGGTTTATGTATGACTTTGACCAAGATTAGAATATAAAATATTTCAAAACATAAACATCAAGAAAACATTAGGAACATTAAGTCTACTTTTGCTCATGGTGTCTCCAATCATTCTCTCCTCCCTGTGTAGGTCTTCTTTCCCCACAGCACACAGAAATGGAATGGGAGACCAGCAGGAGGGGCCGGGAAGACAGGAAGATCACAAGAACTAAAAGTATATATAAAAACGCCATGAGGGGGTCCATGGCTTCATACGCTAATTCTCAAAATAACTCATAGGTAAGGGGAAAGCAAGCCTGCTCCCCTGAAACTTTTTCTAGCAGCAGCTCTGATGTAGTCTGTGACCTGATCCTCTGCCAATGCTCAATCCAATCGGCTAATAAATGGTAAGTTTGAACCATAGGAACCAATTCATTTTTTAACACAGAAACTTCATATGGTTCATCTTAATGGCTCATCATCATCACCACTCCCAGATTCTGAGGCCGTCACTCAACTGTCTCTTGCTGTCCGTCCTTTATTTTGCAGCCTGCTCTATAGCCAAACCACCCAGATGTAGTTTAGATGTAGTCTAACTCTTGCTCCCACCAGCCAATGGAGGGATTGCCTCGAGAGTGCCCCTTCTAAAATATGAGTCATACTGTGTCACTCAGTGTCACAGAGCACTGTCCGAACCAAGATGGAGCACCTTCCCACTGCCATGTGCTACTCACAGCACCTCCCTCCAGGTTCTGCACACTTGGCCTGAATGCAACACTACGTTTCAATCTAAATTTACAGGGATGTTTCTTCTACTTTGACATAGATATGAGAGATCATAGCCCTCTAATGATTACACCTTCAAAGCAGCTAATAACCACTTATAGGAAACTTTAATATTTATAACAATGATCCAGAAATTAATCATGATATTCAAGTTTTTCTAAACCAAAAAGCTGACAGTGTTGACTTAAGTTTCAGATGGGACAGTGACAGTAAACTCTCGCCAGGTTATAAACTGTAGGGACAACAGAGAAAAAGCAAGAGAGAAGCAGGAAGAGAGAGGAGAGTCCGGAGGAAATTAGCTTCAAAAATACAATGAATATGTGGGCAGGAAAACCAGTCTCCATTTTCCATAAAAAGAAGGGGGGGGAAGGCTAAAGCTAGACTTTAAAGCTGGTCTTGGAGGATGTGTGGACACAATATTAGCACCTCTATTTGTTTTCTGGAGAACTGTCATTAACTTTTAAAAGTTGTCCAACCAGTTCTCAAACCTGTGCCCCTTCCAACAAATGCTTAATTAATTTTGGATCTTTGTTTAAACTGACAGCTGTGGTTCAAAAATCCCCCAAGGTCAGCATTAGAGTTTGCATCTTAAAATAATCAAATGGCCTAAAGGTTTTCTGTGGTTCTGAGGCGGTTATTCTTCATTTTGATTTGCAAAAGAACTGGTCTACAGCTCTATGCCCTAAATATGCCTTATTCAAATACAAAAATATTTTCACAGCATCTGAGCCAAGAAGAACAGAAAATGGCAAAGGTAGTTATCCCTTACGCATTCACTGTGCAGGTATCTTCCCATCTTGGGGTCTGGCAGGAAGTTTGGGAAGCAGGTCGTAAGCAAAGAGTCCTGAAGGGATGTCAGCAGAGGCCTGAGGTTGGAGGGGAGCTGGCACTTTCCCACAGGAAAGCTTCCAAGGCCCTGCCGCTGAGGCTAGTCACCCTCACTTTACAAATAATATTGCCAGGTTTATTTATCCAGCTTCTAAGCCTGAGGCAGAACAGAAATAAGATATTAGGAGGAGACGCTGTGGGAGAGGAGCTACTTGCAGGCATACTGAAAAATCGACTGCAAAGCACACAGCTGCAGCATAATGGGAAGGAGGAAACAGAAATTATTAAAGAGAGAGAGGAAACAAAAGAATTCAAAGCACAGCTGAATGAAGGGGTCACACACACACACACACACACACACACACACACACACACGTAACTCTCCAATAAGACCTTGGAGTATCATTCCATACTGTAGTCTAGCATAAAGAAGTGATAACCAAAGAATAGTGTCCCCCATTCTCAAGGGAAGGATTCTCCCAGCACTCCTGCTGGAACACATTCATAGAGGTAGAGGGAAGGCATAGAGTCAAGGGAGAACAGGAGTCATTCAGTTGGGCAAAGAAAAAAGAAAGGCGCATTCATAGCGTGCTGCCTAGCCCAGTTGTCATCAAGAGGCTTCAGCCAGCAACTGATGGAATCAGATGCAGAGACCTACAGCCAACATTAGTCGGAGCTTGAGGAATCCTGAGAAAGAGGGGGAGGAAGGATTACAGGACCCAGAGGGGGTCCAGGACACCACAAGAACATCCACAGAACCAACTAACCTGGGCTCAGAAGGGCCAGAGACTGAACTGACAATCAGGGAGCCTGCATGGGACTGTCCTGGGTCCTCTGTATATATGTTACAGTTGTGAAGCTTGGTCTTCTTGTGGGAATCCTAACTGGGAGCAAGGAGTGTCTCTGACAATTTTGCCAACTTTTGGAACCCTTTCCCTCATACCGAGTTGCCTTGTCCAGCCTAAGAATACGGGCTGGTATCTGGTCTTCCTGCAACTTGATATGCCACAGCTGGTTGATATCCAAAGGAGGCCTGCCCTTTTCTGAAGAGAAATGGAGAAGGAGTGGATGGGGTGGGAGGTGGGGGGCAAAGGGGAGGTAGGAGGAAGGGACTGAGGGAAGAGGAGTGGGGGGTGGGAAACTACAATCAGGATGTAAAATAATAATATCACCTAGTTCCTGGTGTGTCAATCATCTCTTTATTGTCTTTTCCTGGAAATGGTTTATATGAGTAAGCCAGTTTGGTACATGTCCACACAGGAGGAGAAACCTTCTAAAATACAACAGGAACTAGATAATCTTTCGTGAAAAAAAAAATGTATGAACTAGATTCTCAAAATTGGGTTTTCTATCTTTAAAAACATCTTAAGCTATCCTTTTCCATTTGTACAATATTAATATTCCCTCATCAGGCAAGTATATTAAAGGAAATGTATCCAAAACAAAGAAAGAAAGAAACTCAGCACCAGTTATAATTACTCAGTGGTGGAGGGATCCACAAGCCAGCAGAAAGAATAAAATTTCAAATCCAGTTGCAGGCACTGTAGTGCGCTATTGACCTTAAGCTGTAGACCAGCTGTAAGTACCTGCCTGCTCAGTGGCACAGAACCGGAAGGAGTACCACGGCAGTACTGGTATCTGGGGCCTGGGGTCTGCTCCACTGCTAACTGCATGTGATTTTGCCAAACTGGTCGCTTCTCTGAAGCTCCTTTCTCTTTTTTTTTGTCTCTGAGGACTCTAAGAGACAGTTGTGAAGTGACGGTTCCCTACAACTCTCCGAGACAATTCTGCCTGTGCCTGGACTGCTCACGATGGGCACATGGTCACGTGGTACAGCTACAGGAGCTACCGTGGAATAAGAACAATAGAAAAGAGGGTCTTCTAGCTCTCAGGTTTCAAGGGAACCTGGCAGAACGGAAGGAAAGGGAGAAGAAAAATCACTACTGATTTCAGATGGGAGAGTGATGAGTTTGGGTCATCCTTTTGCACTTCCTCGCCTCTCTGAACTGAATTTCTTGGCCAGAGTAAACTCGCAGGGAAGTATTACATGCAAGGTGCTATTGGGATGAGCACCAGTGTTTCTACCCAGCGCTCAGGGTAAGTCCAAATAGAGAAACAACAGGGAGATGTATTCATTAAGAATGGAAAACAGAAATGACCTAGGACCTGACCTAGGACCATTTCCCATGGAGAATCTAAAAGCTGCAAGCTTCCGGGGAAGAAATGGACAAGTGTGTAGCATGCCAAGGCACTGGAGCAGCGTGTGATTCTCAGAGCACTTACAAGGCCCGGCTGGCACAGCCTGAGAATGACAAATCACTTCTATGTGCCCCACAGGTAGATACAGATTAGAATGTTTTGGACAAAGATAGATGCCTCAGCAGAAGTGCTCAGTATGGCCTATGACACAGGGAAAATGTACCCCAATATCTAGTCAACATACCTACTTGGGAGTATACTTAATATGAACACAGACTATTTTATAAATTAACTGCACCTAATAATAATAATAACAATAATAATAATAAGCAAAAACAAAAAATCAGTCTTCCATCACATCGGCATAGTTTTCACATGTCCTGTGTGATAGTTTGTATATGCTTGGCCCAGAGAGTGGCACTATTAGAAGGTGTGACCCTGTTAGAGTTTGTGTGTCACTGTGGGTGTGGCTTTAAGACCCTTATCCTAGCTGCCTGGAAGCCAGTGTTCTGCCAGCAGTCTTCAGATGAAGATGTAGAACTCTCAGCTCCTCTTGTACCATGCTTCTCTGGATGTCGCCATGTTCCTGACTTGATGATACTGGACTGAACCTCTGAACCTGTAAGCCAGCCCCAGTTAAATGTTGTTCTTATAAGAGTTGCTTTAGGTCACTGTGTCTGTTCAAAGCAGAAAAAAACCCTAATTAAGGCATCCTGGAGGACATGACAGTAAAATATAATAGTTTATGAATATATAAGGCCAGAATCTAATACCATTTTATATATATATATATATATATAAACACAAAAGATTTCCCCATTTAACCACTGTATTATTATCCAGGGATGGCACTACTATGCCAGTTGTAGCCTCTCTGTTTTATTATTATCATTGTTATTATTATTTATACAAGTACATTGTAGCTGTCTTCAGACACACACTAGAAGAGTGCATCAGATCCCATTACAGATGGTCGTGAGCCACCATGTGGCTGCTGGGAATTGAATGCAAGACCTTTCAGAAGAGCAGTCAGTGCTCTTAACCACTGAGCCATCTCTCCAGGCCTGTAGCCTCTCTGTTAACAGCACTTTTATCACCAAGCTCATCTGTCTCTCTCTCTGCAATTACACAAATGTACACACTGAATAAAGAAGCCCATTCTGTAAATGGAGCACCAGGCATACTGGGATTAGCAGCCAAATGAAACAGATGAATGGATTTTTGTTAATAAGGAAGAGGTGTTATTATTGTTAGTTGATGCGATTTTCAACAAAATGTTAATAATTTTTTCAACAACTACACACTGAAGCTATTCACTTCATTTTGAATAGCCTGCTCTTCCTTCTAAAACTGCCCATGAAGGTATATTTCTCCATGTCTTCTTGTATTGCCTTTTTTTTCCAATCCTTCCTGTACTGTTATTGTCTAGTAATAAGTTATTTTTCTTTCCAGAAACTGATTGTGTCCTGATGTGTTAAGATTCTAACCTATGAGACTTGTTTGTATTTTAAGGCACTTTGTCACCCTGTCCCATGTCAATATTGCTTTGATGTTCCATTTAAGCAGAGTATCATTTGTTCCATTTCAAGAGTCCTTAACTGGTCTTAGCATATGTGGCTGTTTCTCCTGCTGCACACACATTAGTCTGACGCTGGTATCCTGTTGTATGTTCTGCTGCTGACTGCATTGCCTGCTTTGTTCTTTCATTCTCTGGTCCTTCTGGCACACTACGGTTCCTTACATTCATGATTCAGAATGTATCAATAGATAAAAGCTTGTGACAACTGCATTATGGAATTTCATTACAAATCATGATCGTTTTCCCGGTATGTTACAAATAAGTCATATTAATCTTGACATCACTATACAGACAAAAAAATATAACTATGAATTTTATTTCATGACAGTAAATAGGATAAAATATATCAAATAAGAAGAAAAGGCTAGACTAGCTACCTCGGAGATGTCATCTCACCATGCAAAGTCCTCCATTCCTTAAATACCACAGGACAGTTCTGCCTTGGGACTCTGCAGTTGCCCTTGCTGCACCTGGAACAATCCTCATCTACTCATGAACCACAGGCTGGCCTCCATGTTTCCTTCAGACAGGCCCCGGAGACTCAGTCTGGTAAGACCCTTTCCTGACCATTTTATTTAAACGAGTGTCAATCTCCATCATTCTCTGCCTCTCGTGTCCTAAAATGATTTTTCCTTACTGTACTTGCCATAACACAATGCTTCACCAATGTGTCTATTCTGTTTAATCCTTCTAGATTGTAGGGCTAAGAAAGCAGAGACTTTTCCCAGGCTGGCAAAAATCCTCCATGACAGGAATATAACATGAATGGATTAAAAAAAGAAAACCTTCTGTTATAGACAGTGTGCCAATAAGAGTCTGAGCTGATGAATTAGACTCCTGACCCTCCTTCCCTGAGGCTCTGCAGACATGCTATCAACTATCTGGGATATTGAACATGCATCAGAGGTCTTCTCTGAAAACAGTATACACTAACAAAAAGTACTTGGAAGCCCTTTGAACCTTCAAATTAGCAAAAACTCATAGGCACAATAATATACAAGTCTGGTGAAGAGACAAACACACTGGCACTCCCTGTTGAGGGGAGTGTAGCTCCTTCGACTTTACAGGGTTTGATGCAGCCTTTAAGTACAATGCAGGTTTTTACTATGTGTGTCCTCAGTTGAGATAGTCTTAGAGCTAGAGGGATGTATCCATTATCTATATCCCAGACACTCGAAAGCACCTCCGTAGGATGAACTGGGAGAGAGGGACGGGGATCTAATTCAAGTGTGCTCAGCAGTTAAGCACACTCTGGTGTTCCTCCAGATGACCAGTTTGGCTCCAAGTATCCACTTTGGATGGCTCATAAACACTTGTAACTCCATCTTCAGGGGAACTGATGCTCATTTCTGGCTTTTATGAGCACCCAGGCACCCAAGGTGGAAGGCACAAGTGTGTGCATGCAGATACAACCCAAATATTTTTATAAAAGGTAATTTTGTCCACACAGGATTGTATAGCTGTACTAGCTCCATTGTATGAGAAAACTGAGGCACCATAAGTTAATAAACTGTCACAATGACTTTTCTCCCCCTTTTTCAGAATAGCAAAATATAAACATTACACAGGCTTCCCACACAATGATTTTTATTTTTC